>NC_064925.1:36721257-37022553 GCF_023897955.1 Schistocerca gregaria | reverse complement strand
GCACGACGTTACTAGTTTCTGACTATGTTCAAAACTGTTATTAAGTGATGTGCGACTGATACACACTACTAGAACAGTGTCAGAACTTCGAAGTTCACACATTTCAATTTCTGTACATAATGTACGAGGGTTGACTGAAAAGTAATGCCTCCACCTTCGTAACTCTTCAACAGTTGGCAGCATTGGTATGCGGCACGTACTGGCTTGTTCCATAGCCTCTTCTCTACAGCTCCAGTTGGTGGGAAGCCTTAGCATTGAAATGTTGTGCCGGCCGGAGTGGCCGAGCGGTTCTAGGCGCTACAGTCTTAAGGCTTTCGTGGCCACTTGTTGACAAACTGCCTATTGGCTTCTGTCTCGGGTTCTTCGGCCGACATTCATCTAATGATTTTACTGACGTTTCGCCAGCACGAGGACGTTGGCGCGCCAGGTACATGTAGTCTGCTGCCGCGAGCTCGGCTCCAGTTCACCACCGGCAATGGAGGGTGAGGCTTTGATAATGCCAGCCACTCGTGCTGGCGAAACGTCAGAAAAATCATTAGATGAACGTCGGCTGAAGAACCCGAGGCAGAAGCCAATAGGCAGTTTATCCTCCGTACAGTCTAGATTTAGCACCGTCAGACTTCCATTTGTTCCAGATATTGAAAGACGATCTGCGGAGACATCATATTGCTTCTGATGAAGACGTTGAGAGAACTGCGAGACTGTGGTTGCGGAAACTAAGTATCGACTTCTTCCGTGACGGCTACAGAAAACTTGTCCATCGTTGACAGAAATGTATCCGACTGGCTGGTGATTATGGGGAAAAGTGAAATTTGTACTTAAAGATCACACTCTAAGGATTATTTCTGCGTTTAATTTATTAAAATATTCCCATCGAAACCCAATTACTTTTCATTCAACCCTCGTAAATAAAACTGACTATATTTTGCTCATATGCTAAATTGTTTGGAGTGTTCATACTTGGGCAATCCACCAGGTACAAACTACGGACACAATACATCCTCACACACGTTTTATAAAGAGTAATTCTCTGCGGTCTTTCTCAGTTCCATCGGAGTATTTTCTGTACCAGAAACGGTATTTGCTGGTGCTAATATCAATGTGATTTCTCCGGAGATGAAAAAAAAATATAATAGTGGGCAAGAACTGTGTGGGTGTTTTGGGTACGCCCCTTATGGATCCCAAAGGATACCACCATCCAGTACACACCGTAGCGCGACAGACCGGCCGATTTTAACTTAGTCGAGGAACAGTCATTCGTGTATGAGTAAAGAATGCGGTTTATGTTTTATGTCCCATCAATGCTAACTGGACACTGTGTGTTGGTGTGCGAATCGTATGGGAATTAAGTTCGGAAACATTATCTTGTGCGGCGAAGTATCACAGTTAAGTGACAGGCTAAATCACGCGAATAGGCAAATTAAACTATGTTTTTGTATGCATTTGATAATCTAATCCGGTTACCGTCACTGCCGACTAAGCTCTAGGGTTCTAACGTTTCATCTAGCCATATTGCTTTCCTACCGCACGGACACAATTGCCCGAATCAGTCTTAGTACAATTATACCACTAACCTTAAAATCCAAATCTGAAATAATTACTAGGAACAAATTTGTTACTACAAAAGGTATTACTGTTTTAATGGCTTCATTTGTGTCTCTATCCTAGGCCCACCCGCTAAATGGTGGCTAGAAAATGTATCCCGAAAAAGGGATACTTTTGCGGTCTTACGGTTATATCTCGTTAAGGACTCAGAGTATCAAAAATATGGGCCTATTAAAATTTGTAGGGCATTGAATTCCGCATTAACTTGAGACCAGACGTACATTTTTTTTCACCATACTGGTGGCCATCAAAGTTGGAACGTTTTACGTACGAGGGCTATTCGGAAAGCAGGTTCCGATCTGCTGCAAACTACTGTGAAAATGAAAAATGTTTTATTTGCAACAGTTAGCTACAACTTGCAGCTATTTATATAGTTGCCGATTCGACGTAGACTTTTGTCGCAGAGTTGTACCAACTTTCATAGCCTCGTCACAGAATGCAGCCGCCTGTGCTTTTCGCGAATTCTCTTCACAGGTCAACAGCTCGTTGTCGGTGCCAAAATGTTGTCTTCATAGCCAACAGTTCATAAGAGCAGAGATGAAACTCAGAGAGAGCCACTGAAGGGCTGTGTTTTGGAAGATCAAACACTTCACACTGAAAACGTTACAGGAGCATCTTCTTTGCCGATGCCGGAGGAGCATCTTCACTGCCCCTGCACAATGCGACTGAGAGTCAACTTTCATAAGCGTTTGTATTGGAAGGGATCTTAAAAAAATAAATGAAAAATAAAATAAAAATAAAAAATAAAAGAATGCGCCTGGTTAGTGTCCTATAACTTTTTAATAGGACCATGTTCTCGACATTGTGAGTCGTTCGAGAAAATATTGCCTTTGGGGGTACATTTTTAGCCTCATTACTTACGCACAATTACGCCAGCGGGTGGAGTGCACACTGGACCACGAATGACGCCATTAAAACAATAAAACCTTTTGTAGGAATTATTTCTGATTTGTCTAGTTTTCTGGTTTAACACTGTCGGCCTGAACGGCGAAATACGAGTATAAACATGTCATGGATGTTGATATCGGACAGAAAAGTGGAATTTTCTTGTAAGTATGAAGAAAACGGTTTAATTATAGTTTAGTCACTTAAGTAAATTATTTCAAAATCTTTCTTCTATTATTAACGATTTATTATCTAGACTCTAATATTATTAATTACATACATACGCAACAACTACTCACCGTTTCAAAGTAGGAGCAACAGCGAATGGAGCGATGTGACAGGGAGCAGAGCTGAGCTCAACGTAATTAAGAAAATCAACCACTACGAAACGCTTGCGTGTCGATGCAAAATTGAGACCTTCCCCTGGCGCAGATAAGTCTGCGAAGTCAAAAGCTTCCTCCGTGAGATCACAGCACGTCGAGATGTGGTCTTAGATTCCGAGTCACAGAAACATTCATACTTCGGCAAATACCTGCCACTTACAGAATGAAACACCCATTCAGTCTGCGACCACGAAGCACTGTTCAGCCGATGTCAAGAAAAAGCCGACATTTTGAAGCGGTTATTACATGAAGTTAGGGTGAAAAATCCTGTGAGAGGCACTGGGTCACGAACCTAGAACACCTGGCCGTAAGAGGGCGGGTCGTGAGCCGTGCCACAGCAAGCAGGTTTTCATTTACACGCTGGACACCGGCAGTCTGCTAGTCCTGCGTCAGTGTCGGCGTTTTCACGGAGGACGCCCAGCGTGGCGCTTCAGCCACGAATGAAACAGGAAGAAAGCCCTAATATATGGTACAATGCAAACTGCCTCTTGTTGTTCGCTTTACAGTGATACTAGACGTATACGTGTTTTCGCTGAAAATTGAAACGAATTTCCTGCGTCGTTCGTAATTAATGGCCCACACGAATCATTCCTCTGCCGCAAAAGCCAAATGGGTAGCAGCCGAGTTGATGCCAGTTATCCGGCACGCCTCATTGGGCAGCGAGTTTCTCCGTGGCTTCTCTCGTCAGGAAAGCGAGCGGATAGAATTGAGCGAGGTGAATGAATTTGTTCTTCCTGCGGGGCTTTCCACTTTCCGCTCAGCACAGCATTCACGGCTCAGACCCACCTCCTCCTCGCAGTACGGTTAGTGCCATGGGGCAGCTTCCAGTGAGACGTGCAAGGTTCTATTCTCACTACGCGTCCCTAACTTCTAGTGTGCTGGATACATCATGTAACAACACTCCCACTATACTGTGAGTTTGGAGTTCGATCGTGTTGAAGGAGCTACTATATATAAGGGGCAATGAGAAAGTTTCTGTTAGAGGACGTTGCTGCAGCGTGTATGCAACATAGCGCGACTCTGATGCATTATATAAGCACCGAAGCACCGACATGTAGGCATTAGTGTAGCCTTCGTGTCTTTCCGACGTGCATGCGGCCAAAGTGGAAACATGAAACTATAGCGATGTTATTATCAATGAGTCCAAACAGGATCAACGTGCTGTTATGCCTTTCTTGGCTGCCGAAGAAGCCATCGGAGAATGAAGAATGTGTATGCAGAAGCTTGTCTATCGAAAACAACAGTTGTTCAAGAAACCCGAAAAAAAAAAGTTGCTGCTTCATGATAGCAGAAGTTACGCCAACTCAAGCGGGACACACTTCAGCACCCGCCCTAAAGCCCTTGGTCAACTTTCATCCGACTATCACGCCGAAGGTCCCTTATAAAAGGCCTTGAAGGATCGACTATTCTTGTCGGACGAGGATGTGTAACACGCAGTTACGGACTTCTTCACGCAGGACAGTGTTTTGGCATACCAATTCTGATCGCCCCTTCTACTTGACAACGTACATAACTACATTGTTAAAACAGGTAGGAAAATGATACGCGCAGAAAGTCAAAGGCGATTTAGAGTTCAGAAGATAATACATCTTATGTGCCATCACAAACCTTTTCCACACGTTTCTCTCTTCAGATGTCTGCAGCCATATTGCTCCCGCATGGTATCTACATCGTCTGACAATCGCTAAAGACCAGAGACATTATGAGGCAGGAATAATCACAAGCAATCATGGACGGCATGGAACACCGTACGGACGTAACAGAGGTGAGTTGGTCTATTTATAACGAAAACTGGAAAAGATTTCACCACATTAGAAAGCAGGATAACACATATCAGTGACGATCACACACCCGGTAAAAATATTCATAAAATTCCCTTTTTGAAAAGCTATGATAAATCGAATATTTTGATCTGAAACTCCTGCCACACGACGCTGTTCGCTCGTTGGTGCATTCTTTTCTTTCTTTTGTCAGTAGTGAGTACTGCTAAGTACATTATGTGCGGCCCAAGAATACTCGCTTTCTACAAATTTGTCCCAGGTAAGTGATCACACCGGCGATGCTCACGAATATTCTGTGATGTCTAACTCGTCCCTCCCTCTCACCACACCAACTTGAGACCAGGATCGCTCTGGAGAACTATTGCTGACCCCAACCAACATGCTCCCTACACTTACGACCTCTTTTTCACGATACTGTGGTTGAAGTGGGACACATTTAAGAGGCTTCCGATCATACAAATCAGCTTGATTTGAATCGCCACGAAATGGTTCTGGCAGGGACACGTGTACCGCCAGCGATTGCAAGGTATATAGCGATCTGCCTCGGAGTGAGATGTGTGTTTTTCTTTCGCCACTAGCGTTACGTATCGACCTTCTAGCGGTGTGGTGCTCCGCGCATGGCCAACGCAATGTTTTTCCATAGCGTTTTCGTATTCAGCGCCGTTTATTAATCGCGGGATGAAACGTTTGGACACATCCATTACTGTGGCCACAGTAATGACAATCAGACCATCTCCGAGCCATCCAACCACTCGTCCACGATCGTAAGCAATCAAACAATATCGTGCAGACATGCTGCTGTACCACACGGAATGTCGCAATAACATATTCCACAACAACCTACGTCAAACACAGCATTGCATGAAGTGCATGTGTAGTGTGTTTGTGCACAAGCTTCGCTGCAGTTAACACATCCTATCTTCTATATTTCCTTTTATTATCATTGGTCTGGTGTTCTACAGCAATTGACGGTTGTTCCGTAGCAACTGGCAGCTGTTGGTTAGCAAGTTTTAAGCAGTATATATAATGTTGCTTATCCATCTGCCATTAGGATGTTCCCTTATCTCTTGCCATTCTTCAGTATAAGGCCAAAGATAGAACTAGATGATCTTCAAAACTCCTTTGTTGTCATATTATAACTGAGACAATTGCACCTGTCACCTTCCGCTGACGTCACCATCAGGAATGATGACATACCGGCATGTGCCAAGGTCAAGGAGGAGAGGGCCATATGCCAAGGTCAACGAGCAGAGCACCTCCCCATCCCCCACCCCCATCGCCCATCCAACCTGCTTTTGTAGCAGCGAGACTCTACTGCAGTTCGCATGCATCTCATATTTCGCTGAAATCAGCACCCACCCACCCCTGGCACGTTCACAGATTTTGCACGGAGCACCCTCACTCTGCGATCACTCCTTCGCTCTGCAACTACGTTAGCATTACTGTTTCTTAAAAAACTGCTTTAAGTACTGGCTCACCGCTCCTCATATTGGTAACTTTTATTTGTAGCTATATATCATTCGGTACGGAATATTGGAACGAGTAAATAGCATATTTCTATATAAAATATTAATAACGAAATATGAATTCTTATTTGTTGATATGTTCAGACATACTTGTACTCTGCCCAGTATTAAAATCTGATGTTATTTCCACCACAGTTGCCGCCTATGCTGTTTCACAGCCTGTCCAACCCAGACGTGTGGAAGTGTTTTCACTTTGTCGAAGACACTAACCACAGCACTCCACGAACACAAGCAAGCCACGCAGTTGCCGAAATGGTCGTGCCGAGCCTCTGGTCCATCAAAATCTGCCCTCGGTCAAACTCGGATAAATCGCGCGCCTTCCCAGTTCTACAACGGACCGCACGCTCACCGATACTCCGTGCGCCGTGCGTGTGCCTGGCCAGCAGTCATTCCTCTCCGGGTGCCCGGCCCCCGGTAGCTGAATGTTCAGCGTGACGGACTTCAGTCCTCTGGGCTCGGGTTCGATTCCCGCCCAGGGACAGGCTGTTGTGCTGTCCTCATTCCCATCGACTGCAGGTCGCCGAAGTGGCGTCATGCTGAAAGACCAGCACGCGGCGAACGGTCTTCCCGACGGGGGTCCTAGCCGTACGATTAAATTAAAAATTTCTCGCCAGGGGACACTGCTGTCACTGGAAGGGTTTATATCGATAGTAGGTCGGTGGATATAACGTTCTGGCTGATCAGTATATTTTAGGGGACATCAACGATACAAAGCCCGGATAGAGAGTGTGGCAACACTTAGTACCACTTAACTGTAGTTCCCAGTCAAGGATGTTATTGCATTGCACAACATTCTAGTTGGGTTCAGCCAACAGTTGTCACGAGGTTCAAGTTGGCGTTATCTTCCGACACAAAGTATTTTGTCAGGTGCACGAGCAAGTGCTACAGTCAAGTCACCACCACCATCAACAAACACTGTTAGCCGAGAAGATGTCACTTTCGATCAGCTCTGAGTCCGGAGGTGACTGTACAGTCCGATGAGTGACGTACACTGTCTGACGCAGTGATGACAGCTAATACCGCATGGAACAACTTCTATCCTTCCATTTTGTCTCAGCAGTACCTGTTCTTTTCTCCACTGCCTGTTACCAGTCGCTGTTTTCTTCAGAAAGAAATGCCCCACTATGGACTAGTCACCACCAAGATGAATGGTCAAGGGCTGAGGGCTCCTAGTCGTTATCATTAATGTCACGCATCTTCGTATTAGCCTTAATTGCATCTTTAAATCGTTGCCTCTACCCTCCTATACACCGTTTGACCGCTGTTAACTCAGAGTAAAACATTTGTTTGGAAATGTGATTACTGACCAAGTAGACTACATGCCCTGCCCATCGTAACTGGTGTCTTAAAATCAAACCTTTTATACGGGTTGCATGTGTCTCTTTCAATGAAGAATGCTGGACATTTGTGCGCCTATCTTGTCATGTTACTCCTCTTCAGGCATCGCCGGTGATACTGTTCCAGGTTTTCGAGGTACCGTCTGTAACGTGTTCAGCATTCAGACCCATAAAAGACAGTGGGAATTACAAATGAATTGTATGAGGATATTTGTTGCACCATTGACATCGTGGTTGTCAAATAGTCGAGATCTTTGTCTGGCAAAGGATACTCCAGCACGGTTAATTCTGTACCGAATTTCCGAATCTACACTTTCAGTTCACGAGATGATGTTGCCAAGGTAATGAGTTAGCTACTTGAACACTCACTTCTTCCATGGTGGCACTGATATTTTGTTCTTCCCGGGATGCTGGTTGGTTTGGTCGGTAAAGAATGTGTGTTTTTCCGATACACAGTATGAGACCAATCTTTTTCTATGCTGCAGAGAAGGCATTCAGGATTAACACTAGTTCTTTAGACGGAGCTACAAGTGCATCATCACCAGGATAATTTAATTCAACTAGTGTTGCAGGAAATATTAGAGTCTTTGCTTTTAGATGACGCCAGTTAAACACTTCTCATCCATTCCGTAAGTTAGCTGTATATCTGGAAGAAGATTATCTTTGGCTAACTGCATGACAGTGGCAACATACAAGGAAAATAATGAGGGGCAATGGCACCTCCTTGCTTAACACCATTATTGATATGGAATGGCTCCCCAACGCAATCATTACCAATGACAGCTGCTATCATTTCTGTGTAGAGCAAAGACTTAACAATTTACGAAGTCGAATACCTTAGATAAACAAAGGCAAGCCGCGCGGCTCCCCCCGTCGGAGGTTCGACTCCTCCCTCGTGCATGGGTGTACGTGTTTCCTTCGTGTAAGTTACATTAAGTAGTGTGTAAGCTTAGGGACCGATGGCCTCAGCAGTTTTCTCCCATAAGATCTTACCCAAACTTTCCAAATAAAGGCAATGTAAGGAGTTTTGTTTCCATCTGTGGTTCCTCTAGAAGGCCAGAAGTCACAATGACTGACTGGTGGTAATTCTACAACTAATGGCATGACACGATTTGCGAGAATTGGAGTAATTAGCTTTCCTAAACAAGGCAGCAACGATATTCCGTGGTAGTTATTGCAGACTGTGCGATCTCCTTTGTGAAATATGGGAATCACCAGTCTGTATCTGAAATCTGGAGGCATTTATTCAGTTTCCCACATTATGTGCCTTTTGAGTTCCTCACTACATTCTTTGAGAGCTTTCGCTGAGGTACCATTAGGACTAGCGTCCTTTGTTGCTTCGCTTGGTTGAGAACACATTCACTTCATCTAATGTTGGTGGGTAGTCAAGTTGTTCTTTAATGGGTGCTCACTTTATTATGACGTACACTTCCCATGACTAACTCATTCCTGATTGAGGTCTTCAAACTTTTCTTCCTACTACTAATGCTTGAGCAATGGCCCTTTAGAAGTCTACGATTGCCAGTGGACCAAAGTGGATTTCTACAAAAGAAGGTTCGACCATAATTGCTTTTGTGGTTTGGAAGAGTTGTCGCGTATCTTTGTCTGCAAAATATTCTAAATCTTTAGCTTTTGTTCTTCACCACACATTCTTCAGCATACAGTTGGATTACGTGCTCTTGCTTTGGCAAGACGAAGGAAAGGCTTCTTTCTTAGCGATGGCGTTCCCGTCCCTTACACATGTTTGCATCTTCTCTGAGAGCAATCCATCAACTGCTTCATTGTTTTCATCAAACCACTCCTGATGCTGCCTGGTCTTATGTCCTAAAGTTTCTTTTTGCAGGCATCTAGAATAGTGGTCTCCAGCTCTCCCAGTGTTGTGTTACATCACGACGTAATTCCTTTGATAGCGTTTGATGAAGCCGTTTCTTCTGCCGTGAGGCATTTTCGGTCTGGCCAAAATCCTCAGCATCAAATTCGTGTCTACAGTTCTTTTGTTTCCTCCTCTAAGTGGAGATTGACAAATGCACAGCGGATCTAATAAGTAGGTGGCCTATCCAACAACCATGGGCTCCTGTCATAGCTTTAGCGATGAAAAGATCGTGTAGATGTCTTGCGGACAATTACATAGTTGACGCGACGTAGTAAGTAAGTGCTTTGATCTAGGGTGCTCTCATGATGTTTTGAAGCGACCTTTCTGATGAAAGATGATGTGCTAATTGTTAATTCCTGTTCATTAAATTCTGAGAGGAGTGTAATACCTTTAACTGCCGACACCTTTCTTGCCAATAAGATAACTGCACACTTTGTGCTCCATACCTAATATGGCATTAAAATCTCCAAGAAAGATTATTATATATGATGTTTGAGAGGATGTCATCTAGATGCGAAAAGAATGTTTCTTTAACATCGTGAGAGTCAACAGTGGGGGCATACGCGCTGATCACTGTGACATGCCGACAGTCATTCAGTCGAAGTCTTGTATACGAAGCGGTCGTTACGCTGAGTTTGCAAGCTCCGCCATGTCCCTAGGAAGCAAAGCCGCTGCTTGTGGTCGATGCTCACGAGGACCTGCCTCTTCCAGAAGAAACCGTATCCTGCACCCAGTTCGTTCTGTTGACCTACACTATGTGATCAACAATATCCAAACACACGTTTTTCACATTAGTCGAATTGTGCTCCCACCTACTGCCAGATACTCTCTATCAGCGACCTCAGTAGTCATTAGCCATCGTCAGAGAGCAGAACGGGGCGCTCCGCGGAACTCACGGATTTCGAACGTGGTCAGGCGATTGGGTGTCACTTGTGTCATGCAACTGTGCGCAACATTTCCACATTCTAAAACATTCCCAGGTCCACTGTGTCCGATGTGGAAACGTCAAGGGACACGTACAGCATAAAAGCGTACAATCCGACCTCGTCTGTTAACTGACAGAGGCTACAGGAATTCCAAACTGCATCAGGATCCACGACAAGTGCTAGGACAGTCAGGCGGGAGGTGAGACAACTTGGATGTCATGGTCGAGCGGCTGCTTAGAAGCCACATATCACGCCAGTAAATGCCAAAGGGCATATCGCTCGCTGTAAGGAGCGTAATCATTGGACGACTGGACAGTGGTAAAACGTGTGGCGATCCGATGGCAGGGTGTGAGTACGGCGAATGCCCGGTCAACTCATCTACCAGCGTGTGTAGTCCCAACAGTAAAATTCGGAGGCGGTGGTGGTACGGTGTCGTCGTGTTTTTCATGGAAGGTTCTTGCACCCCTTGTTGTTTTGCGTGGCACTATTACAGCACTGGTCTACATTGATGTTTTAAGCACCTTCTTGCTTCCCACTGTTGAAGAGCAATTCGGGGATGGCAATTGCATCTTTCAACACGATCTAGTACCTGTTCATAATGCATGGCCATTGGCGAGAGGGTTACACGACTATAACATCCCTGTAATGGAAGTTGTTTAGTAGAGATCGGAAAATATTTTTTATATTGTAACGTGCACCGAGTTGTGACCTGAATCCTATAGAACACCTTTGGGTTGTTTCGGTACGCCGACTTGGTGCCAGGCCTCACCGACCAACATACATACCTTTCCTCAGTGCAGCACTCCGTCAAGAATGGGCTGCCATTCGCCAGGAAACCTTCCAGCACCTGACTGAACGCATGCCTGCGACAATGGAAGCTGTCATCAATAGGCCCGGATTTTAATGACAAGTCATATTTTTTTCTGAACTATAGGGTGAATTTTATAACAATTTATACACAAATCTGGGTATTTTATTGTCGAAAAATGTATTTCGATTGTGCATATAAAGTCATATTTCAACAAATTTTAGTAATAGGTCATATTTCCGTCAACTTTTGCCACAAATACATATACCGTTTTCTCGTATCTTACGGGACACATGAATAAGAAAATTAATACACTCCTGGAAATGGAAAAAAGAACACATTGACACCGGTGTGTCAGACCCACCATACTTGCTTCGGACACTGCGAGAGGGCTGTACAAGCAATGATCACACGCACGGCACAGCGGACACACCAGGAACCGCGGTGTTGGCCGTCGAATGGCGCTAGCTGCGCAGCATTTGTGCACCGCCGCCGTCAGTGTCAGCCAGTTTGCCGTGGCATACGGAGCTCCATCGCAGTCTTTAACACTGGTAGCATGCCGCGACAGCGTGGACGTGAACCGTATGTGCAGTTGACGGACTTTGAGCGAGGGCGTATGTGAGTAGTAAAAAGTGACTATTTTAGAGCACCTTTTCTGGGCTCTTCCCCAAATGATGTTACAGAGTAGTCCCTAAATAGCACAACTGAGTCGTAAATCAGCAACAGGATTGCTGGACGGCCAAACTTTAAGGAAGACGACCGATGGTACGCCTCCCGCCTACATGCCAAGCTATCACTAGAATCTTCCCGTCCCCCTCGCAACTTTTTGATCGGCATAACAGGACTTTTGGCAGAGAGTAGGTTATCGGAAGACTGCTGTGCGGCTCTTCTTTTAGGGTGAAAGTGTAGCTGCACTTTATTGACGAATCAGACAATGGTAAGTAGGTGCAAGACAACTCAAGGACTGCACGTCAGTTTAGCCTTTATGCGCCATTCCAGCCGAGGCAGGACTTAAAAGTTCTCACGTCTGGTCCGCCTGGGGACTTTCTACGGCGTTGATCACAGGTACTCAAGTATTAAATATCTGTTTCAGCCGTTGTTCTGTGTAGTATTTAACACGGTGCAGATGTGGCTTTCGAAGTACACTGTAGGAGTGTCATTTAGAGATGATGATGGGTTTGATGGCGAACACAGTGCGACGAACTGAGTGACTGTATGTAACTCGCCCGCTGTGGAGACGAGGGCAGCGACCAGGGGTCAGTGCCCTCCCGCCGGCACGGCCCACTTGTCTTATCTGCCGCTCGTCCTGGCCCACAAAAAACATCACGCAGCTGCTTGAGCCGGGGCCGGCCCCCTGCCGCAGCACGCACGTACAGCACGCACCACCACCGTAGTCTGCAGCGACACTCATGCCCGTTCCACGACTCGTTGGACGCATACTGACTCACCCCCCCCCCCTTTCCTGTCTATCTTTCCAATGTCGTAAAACAATTGTACAGTTTTCTCTCTTTACTTATTCATAAAACACATTTTTTGTGACACTTTAGTGTCCCAGTGCATTTCTCTACTTATCTCCACAGTATAAACATACTGAACAATCCAAGATAGGACGGTAGGCAGATCGATTTCATCTTCTCTACAGCTATCTTTAATGCAGTTGTATTCAAGTCACGATAACACATCGTTAATTAATTCGCACAGGGTACCAAATTGCCATTATAGATATAAACAACAGTAATTTAGTTGTTTGCTGTTTGTTATTTGTAATGGGAATGTGGTGCCATGTGCGATTTTATTTACGATGAATCATCGTCAATTGACTGTAACTGCACTGCAGATACCTACCCGGCAGCTGAAATCGATCTGCAATAAACAGATTTAAAATTTACAACCGATGGTGCCATTCCTTCTACCTTGCATCTCACCAGTACGGTCGTGGGCACGCTTTTTCTAATGGAAACGTGCCTGAAGAATATTTAATCATTGAATTCGATGTATTTTCTGCGTTTTGCAGACTTTACTGATATTTGCAGTGTTTTTACAAATGCTGGGGTGCATACCACCGTTTTAACTGCCAAAAGTTATATCTGTCCACCGTCTTTGAGTGGGTGCCCTTCACAGCTTGCACTTAATCTTCACTCTCAAGGTTACTTAATTTTCAACTCCCGTGCTGTGTCGCTTACGAGCAATGCGCTAGTGGTTCTGTCCGAGCATTACCGGCAGTAATGTCACTGAGGTCCATAATGCAGCAGGGGGCTGCAGAGAGCTGAACAAAGAAACAACATACGAAAGCCTCTTTCAATATGCGGCAGGACGGTCACGAGATGGAATTTAGTAGGTACTGTTTACAGCCACATTGAAACTAATCCCAATTCCGTATAAGTTTTCTCCACCAACTCACGTAATGAAACTGTTCGTATAGCAAACGTAACAATCGCGATTTGATGAAATGGCAATACTTACAAGCAACAATCGTTTTCACTATGGAACGGCATACGCCACTTGTTCCAGTGTAAAAGAAGTGTTGTCCGACAGAACATCGAACTACACAGACAGGAAGAACTCAGAATATGTGCCTGGCAGCACGACGTACGCCGGTTTTCCTCTGTTCCTTCCAGTACTGCGGGAAATTCCTCTTCAGTAACCTATTACAAACGGCTACCTCTGTGACTTGCGCCCCCTAATCCTTGCATTCCACGGTGCGCCCGAGTCTGGCACAGCCATGCGGACAGTCTTTTCCGACTGTTGGCAAAACTTACTACAACCACCAGTGCAGCGTCGAAATTACAAAATGAGGCTACTCGTCGCTAGTGTGGCTTAAAGAGGAAATGCAAAACACTAGCCGCTGGGCTCGTCTGTCCTCGGACCCACCGTGCCGCAGCAGCGCCCAGCCACAGACCAGTCCAGAAAATTGAAGGATCCGACGAATAGGTCGGAAATTGAGCACCGCCAATAGTCGCTATATCGTCTCAACTGGTTTCTAGCAAATTCTACTGATAATCTGTACAACAAAAATTTAAAAAATAAAATAAAAACGGAACAGGACGACAGTCTACAGGCAAAAAAAGGACACACACATGCTGCCATTGTAACAAACTGAACCTTTCAACTCGTATTACACGTCGGCAAGTCCGCCACGTTCGTTACACACCTCCAGCCAGCTAACGGCTCCGCGCACTCTCAGGCTGCGCCTTCCTATTGAGTGCGTGTAGGTCCGGTGAACTGCAACAGTCAGCCATAAGACCGGCAAATGACAAGGGAACGCACTTGCAAAATTTTGTGAAGTTTTCGGCGTAGTCAGAGCGGCTTTATTTTAAAACACCAGTTCCGCTCCACACGGCCTATTACTCGCGAGGGCCAGCCGTCTGTCTTTGCCTTTCGCGAGCTACAAGCAACTGCTCTACGAAACTGTTCTTAACATTCATCGCTTTTAGTAACACTCCCCTTGAGAGCAGAATGTAGACATTTTCAGTGGCCATGCCAATGCAACCTTTCCCTAAAATTGACTCAGACTACAACTCAGCCCCCCATCTCCAGGTCGGAGAAAAGCTCCCGTCCCAAGATACCTGAAATCTGCGCCGTCGTCGTGGCCGGGAATGACACGTTACAAATTGGTAAACAGCAGCAGGCGGCAAAACGGATAGCAGCAGCCGAAGCCGAGACCAAATAGGCATACGGCGAGGTTCAGATTCGACCATCTGCGTCAACACATTGCCACTGACCTAGTACAATTAGTCAATAATCAGAAACCACGCTTTCATAAGAACACAACGGATCCAAATTAGTAGCGCTGCACTGTTAACTCTTGTCTTCCCGCCTAAATTATTTTCTCGGAGACAGGCACCGAAGAGAAACCATTTGTGGCTTGTTTTCATAACCTGTACATGCCAGCCAATTCGGATTAGAAATTGCCTCACTGCAGGAAAGTCCCACTATGTTCCTGACTCAGGAACACCACAGCCATTTAGAGACGTACTTACCGACCTGTGTCTGCAAACTTTGCACCAACCGGCACTCACCTGAAACAGATAATACATTATGTAGCTCTCAACATGATGTAGAGAAACACGGCTTATTAAACACCGCACTTTTACAACTGGTGTCGGAGAAAAATAATGCAAGCATATTGGGGGGAAATAAAAGGAGGTTCAGTTATACACAGCAAAGGTAGCACGATCGACGAACAACGATGGCGTAAGAGTTGTGATTGGCAGATTTGTCTCCTCCTTCACGGTACGAGTATATGAGAACGACACTGACAACAGCTCTAGCAGCATCTTACAACTTAACGCACTTTGTGTTTACTATCTTTAAGGCTGAGACCTACACTGAAGAGCCAAAGAAACTCGTATACCTGACTAATATCGTGTAGGGCTCCCGCGAGTACGCAGAAGAGCCGCAACACGACGTGACATGTACTCGATTAATGTCTGAAGTTGTGCTGGAGGTAATTAACACCATGAATCCTTAGAGGCTGTCCATAAATCCGTAACAACTCGAGGGGGTGGACATCCCTTCTCAACAGCACATTGCAAGGCATCCCAGACAGCCTCAATAATGTTAATGTCTCAAAAGTTTGGTGGCCAGCGGATATGTTTAAACTCAGAAGAGTGTTCCTGGAGCCACTCTGTAGCAATTCTGGACTTGAGGGGTGTCGCAACGTTCTGCTCGAATTGCCCAAATCCGTCGGAATGCACAATGGCCACGAATGCAGGTGAACAGACAGGATGGTTACTTACGTGTTATCCGCCAGAGTCGTATCTATACGTATCAGAGATCCCGTATCACTCCAACTGCTCGAATTGCCCAAATCCGTCGGAATGCACAATGGCCACGAATGCAGGTGAACAGACAGGATGGTTACTTACGTGTCATCCGCCAGAGTCGTATCTATACGTATCAGAGATCCCGTATCACTCCAACTGCACACGCCACACACCATTACACAGCCTCCGCTAGCTTCAATAGTGACCTGCCGAATGCACGGTCCATGGATTCATACCGGTACATGTTCAACCGCTCGATAAAATTTGAAACGAGACTCGTTCGACCAGGCATCATGTTTCCAGTCATCAACAGTCCAACAGTTAACGGGCCAGGCGAAGCGTAAAGCTCTGTGTTGTGCAGTCATCAAGGATACACGAATAGGCTTTCGGCTCCGTAAGCCCATATCGATTATGCTTCATTCAATCGTTCGCACACTGACACTTGTTGATGGCCCAGCACTGAAATCGGCAGCAATTTGCGGAAGCGTAGCGCTTCCGTCACGATGAACGATTCTCTTCAGTCGTCGTTGTTCCCGTTCTAGCAGGATCTTTTTCCCGCCGCAGCGATTTCGGAGATTTGATGTTTTCTCGGATTACTGATATACACGGTACACTCGTGAAATTGTTGTACGGGAAAATCCCCACTTCATCGCTACCTCAGAGATGCCGTGTGCAATCGCTCGTGCGCCGACTATAACACCACGGTCAAACTCACTTAAATCTTGATAACCTGCCATTGTAGCAGCAGTAACCGAAATAAAAACTGTGCCAGACACTTGTTGTCTTATATAGGTGTTGCCTACCGCAGTGCCGTATTCTGTTTACACATCTGTGTACTTGAACGCCCACGTCTATATCAGTTTCTTCGGATCTTGAGTGCATTATTAGGTTCTCGAGGTTGGTAAACGTGCGACAGATCCGGTGTGACCTGGAGGATACCCTTGAGTCGCATGGCAGAGATGGTGAGACGTGTCAAGGTCCCATACTTGAGGAACGTGGGAAGCATGATCAGTAGTCTATGGGGCACGCATCCTCGTCCATAAATATCACACTCCTATATTTATTACAGCATTCCGGATGGATATGATCTGGTTATTCTCAAACATTGCAAAACGGCGTAGAGGACTAGAAATCCTAAGAAGCCTGATGAGAAATGAGACCTTACAGGAAGAACAATTATTTTACATACATAGTGCCATATTTTCCTACTGGGGAGCAGGTTGTACCATCAAGAGTACCTGTGCTATCAATTAATTCTCTCGTCGCTGCTTGGTACAACTACTTCACAATTATGGACAGTGACAAGACAGTGAGTGTTATTGTTTACATCCAATGGGACTCATACACCAACCAGCTAAAACTTCAAAAGTTTATTCAAACCTTTACCTTGGTTTTGGCACATATAAACCAGTGTTCCTAAGAAGAATTAATTAAATGTAAAATTAGGATATGTTACCACCAGTACATGAAAGTCAGCGAATATGGAAATTTTCTAGGTGCAGAATTCAGGAATAGAATATCGGCTGTAAAACTTAATGTATGGAATATCGGTGGAACAGCGAGGTCAGAGAGTGGACACACATCTTCATCGCCACAGTAAATACACTCCTGGAAATTGAAATAAGAACACCGTGAATTCATTGTCCCAGGAAGGGGAAACTTTATGGACACATTCCTGGGGTCAGATACATCACATGATCACACTGACAGAACCACAGGCACATAGACACAGGCAACAGAGCATGCACAATGTCGGCACTAGTACAGTGTATATCCACCTTTCGCAGCAATGCAGGCTGCTATTCTCCCATGGAGACGATCGTAGAGATGCTGGATGTAGTCCTGTGGAACGGCTTGCCATGCTATTTCCACCTGGCGCCTCAGTTGGACCAGCGTTCGTGCTGGACGTGCAGACCGCGTGAGACGACGCTTCATCCAGTCCCAAACATGCTCAATGGGGGACAGATCCGGAGATCTTGCTGGCCAGGGTAGTTGACTTACACCTTCTAGAGCACGTTGGGTGGCACGGGATACATGCGGACGTGCATTGTCCTGTTGGAACAGCAAGTTCCCTTGCCGGTCTAGGAATGGTAGAACGATGGGTTCGATGACGGTTTGGATGTACCGTGCTCTATTCAGTGTCCCCTCGACGATCACCAGAGGTGTACGGCCAGTGTAGGAGATCGCTCCCCACACCATGATGCCAGGTGTTGGCCCTGTGTGCCTCGGTCGTATGCAGTCCTGATTGTGGCGCTCACCTGCACGGCGCCAAACACGCATACGACCATCATTGGCACCAAGGCAGAAGCGACTCTCATCGCTGAAGACGACACGTCTCCATTCGTCCCTCCATTCACGCCTGTCGCGACACCACTGGAGGCGGGCTGCACGATGTTGGGGCGTGAGCGGAAGACGGCCTGACGGTGTGCGGGACCGTACCCCAGCTTCATGGAAACGGTTGCGAATGGTCCTCGCCGATACCCCAGGAGCAACAGTGTCCCTAATTTGCTGGGAAGTGGCGGTGCGGTCCCCTACGGCACTGCGTAGGATCCTACGGTCTTGGTGTGCATCTGTGCGTCGCTGCGGTCCGGTCCCAGGTCGACGGGCACGTGCACCTTCCGCCGACCCCTGGCGACAACATCGATGTACTGTGGAGATTTCACGCCCCACGTGTTGAGCAATTCGGCGGTACGTCCACCCGGCCTCCCGCATGCCCACTATATGCCCTCGCTCAAAGTCCGTCAACTGCACATACGGTTCAAGTCCACGCTGTCGCGGCATGCTACCAGTGTTAAAGACTGCGATGGAGCTCCGTATGCCACGGCAAACTGGCTGACACTGACAGCGGCGGTGCACAAATGCTGCGCAGCTAGCGCCATTCGACGGCCAACACCGCGGTTCCTGGTGTGTCCGCTGTGCCGTGCGTGTGATCATTGCTTGTACAGCCCTCTCGCAGTGTCCGGAGCAAGTATGGTGGGTCTGACACACCGGTGTCAATGTATTCTTTTTTCCATTTCCAGGAGTGTAGATACGACGAAAAGAATCTTGTGCGACGATAACGTTTTTCCTCCGATTAGCTAATTTCAGGGAGACTCCGACAAGAACATTTGAAAAACGGGTGAGAGGAATTAGGTCACATATACGATTACGAGAGACGCGCCCAGTAATAAAATATGACCGAACCTACGTAGTGTACACGCGAATAGAGTTTGCAATGCAGTAGCACACAGCCGCGGAAGAGCGTGAAACAGAGAACGATTCCGGTGGCTTGTGCAGACCAGGGGCGGGATCTCGCCGTCTGTTTGAGTGCGGTCGAGCTGCCTCACAGTGATCACCACTGGCAGGGGCACGTGATCCGGGAGCGGCTTGCAGTAAGTGGCACGGCAGAGTCACCTGTTGTTTGCTGAGGAATCGCCTATCGCGAAGTAAGTACCTACAATCGTGCTGTAAGTGGAGAAGGTAGTGGACAGAGACAAAAGCTGCCAGAGCCACGCCGACGCCCTGTCTAGAGAAAAGGCTCCTCGCCTTAAGAGACCGCTGACAAACCTCGCACAAGGAGGCCGACGCTTAACTGAAATGCCTGCTCGGCGACTACTGTTCGGTACATCGAGAGGACATCTGGGGAACAGAGTGTAATATGATTTCGCAACCAGTTGAAGAGGTGACACTTTACGCTACTCGCGGCGATGCGCGGCCCGTAACTTGGAGTACTGCAGCCTCGGTATTAGTGTCGTGTCATATCGGAACGGCATTTGGAGACATTTCAGTGCCGGGAGTGGGCGCCGAACGCCGGAGAGAGCGCTGCCGAGTCATTTCGTGCGGCCGTCGCCTCCACGGGTGAGTCAATGCCGCGGGCCGCCAACTTTCCCCGCTCGGGCACCGGGACTGGCCGTCGCATTGTCTTCGCCGTCATTTCCCACTCGTCGACACGCACGAGCCGCGGACTCGCACAGGGCGAGCGCACACTTTCCTGGGGTCGGCTGCCCCGCTCCCTCTGTTAGCGAACCTTCGGCGTCGGCTACGTTTCCCCTCAGCCCGACAAAGGCGGCCACCAGAGAGCGGCTGCTCTCCAACCGGGCACTTTCCCTAGGCACCTTTAACAATTTTTGCAGACGGTGCCACGTAAATAACAGTAACAATAACAAGATGTCCGCACGCATCTCGTGGTTGTGCGGTAGCGTTCTCGCTTCCCACGCCCGGGTTCCCGGGTTCGATTCCCGGCGGGGTCAGGGATTTTCTCTGCCTCGTGATGGCTGGGTGTTGTGTGATGTCCTTAGGTTAGTTAGGTTTAAATAGTTCTAAGTTCTATGGGACTGATGACCATAGATGTTAAGTCCCATAGTGCTCAGAGCCATTTGAACCATTTTTTTTAACAACACGTCCAGCGGGGAGACGGAGCTGCGACCGACGGAATCGAGAACAAAATATTTTTTTCTTTTCTGAGGCAACTATTGGTTGAAGGCATAAAGGTTCCGCGCTCTTCCTGAAGCGCTTGAGAAGTGACTTCAGCTGTTTACTCACACAGCGCATCGGAACAGTCAGACATCCGTAGACACCGAAAAAAAAAAAAAAAAAAAAACCAATAATTAGTGACATAGTTTGCTTGCGCTTAAAAATTTTTTTTCTCGATGCTTCTGTGACAACCTATAGCCCACAGGAGTTATGCTTGAACGATACGTACATGAAAATAATAAAATATTCAGTCTGAACGCGTGGAATTGAGGTGGCGGGACCCGACGGGCACTGAGCCGCAGGGCGGAACTCTAGAGACTTTCAGCCAGAGGCGACCTCTCCCGCACGGATCTGGTATCATCACGGCCCCGTTCCGCCGTAACTGAATACAAAGACCGTCGCGTCGGGTAACGTTACCGGCTCCAAGGACACCTTCAAATCGGCATCCCAGATTCACGGCAGGTACAAGTTCTCCTCGCGCATTAAGCCGCGCCTAATTCGTTTCATTGTGTGACGCAGTACTCCCTAATGACATAAGGCAACGAAAGACCCGTCTATCGACTGTGAAGTGTGGCGGGCTCTGACGAACACGCAAAAACTACTACTATACCGCGCACGTTCTTTGAAGTCGCTGCACGTGAAACACTATTATTGGAATCATCTCGACACCACAGCGGAGAACGCAAAAAGAAAGAAAATGCCGGCTGCGGTTTTCTTCGAATTCACTGGATGCAGGTGCCAGCTCTACGCAGCACTCATCTAGAAACAAACACCGTATCATTTTGATTCGACACGGAAAGACAAATTGATGTTTCTCTGAAAGCGCTTTGACGACAGTGGTAAATTAGCATGTGTTACTGAGAGCCTATTAGCTCGATCGTGCGCGAAAGCAAATGTAAATTATGGAGCCGCTAGATAGGTGTGGAGAAGTATGAAAAAACCGCGTTCTGCCACGGCCTTCACCCTGCTAGGATGGCCGTCAATAATAAACTGTTGGCCAGGCACTCGCGTAACAGGTTATCACAGGCTGCCCCTCACCGGCCCCACGTGGGGATCCACGCTCTGCAACTAGCTCGACGGCTCGCTCCGAGACTCCGTACTTGTCCAGGCGGGCACTACACGGCGCTTACGATGGCAGCCCCGCACCTCATCCAACTGCCTAATTCGGCCATCACCGTTCAACCTCCCTTTCTTTTATATTGCAGTAGCTGACAAACACGACACTGCATTCTTCCAATCTTCTATTAGAAACTGAAATAAAAATAAACTGTGTTTGTAGCGTAATACCGAAGAAATTTCATTTCCATGTATTCGTTAAAAAAACCTTTGAATTTATGAAAAGGTCGTGTAAAGAAATAAACATGATGGACAAACGTATAAGAAGGGCTGCTTCGCGTGTCTACAACGCGATTTTGTGAACGTCTCTACGGCAACGTCACTTCATTGCTTTACAGATGCCTACGCTTTTTGTCTACATCGCTTTGCGCTTCGCAGTTGGAAGCTGTCAAAAACCTTGAGCAGTGTCAGGGATTTCTGTACGTTCACTCGACTGTAGGACTGTCTTATTGCTAAAGAATAAATGTATTAAAACTTCATGAACGACACGGCAATTTTTCACGCATGTCAGTGGTTATGACGTGCTATCTCAACTGTGTGGGGCACCATGATATAATTTTTTAGGTGCATTAGCGCTAAATATGGACACAGTTATCTGTAGCGCTGTAACTTTTTAAAGAGACTCGAGAAACAAATGAGAATTTTATTTTACGTAGCACGTGTAAACACGGTCTCACCCGGGCATACACTTTAAGAGATAGCTTATACACTCAAGAGCCAGAGAAACTGGTACACCAGCCTAATATCGTGTAGGGCCCCCAAGAGCATGCGTAAGTGCCGCAACACGACGCGCCGTGGACTCGACTAATGTATTAAGTAGTGCTGGAGGCAAATGACATTATGAATCGGGCGTGGCTCTCCATAAAGATCTCTTTGAACAGCACGTTGCAAGGCACGTTCATGTCTCACCAGTTTGGTGGCAAGTAACTGTGTTTAAACTCAGAAGTGTGTTCCTGAAGCCACTGTCGCTATCGCAATTCTGGATGTGTGGGGTGTCGTATTGTCCTGTTGGAATTGCCCAAGTCCGTCAGAATGCACAATGGACATGAATGGATGCAGGTGATCAGACAGGATGCTTGTGTACGTGTCACCTGTCAGAGTCGTATCTAGACGTACCAGCGGGTCTCATATCACTCGAACTGCACACGCGCTCCACATCATTACAGAGCCTCAGCCAGCTTAACAGTCCTTTGCTGACATGCAGGGTCCATGGATTCAAGAGGTAGTCTCAAAACGCGTACACGTCCATCAGCTCGATAAAATTTGAAACGACACTCGTTCGACCAGGCAACATTTTCCCATTCATCAACAGTCCAATGTGGGTGCTGACCGGCTCAGGCAAGGCGTAAAGCTTTGCATCGTGCAGTCATCATGGGTACACGAGTGGGCCTTCGGCTTCGAAAGCATATATCGATTATGTTTCGTTGAATGTTTCGCACGCTGACACTTGTTGACGGTCCAGCACTGAAATATGAAGCAATTTGCGGAAGGCTTGCACTTCTGTCTCGTTGAACGATTCTCTTCAGTCGCCGTTGGTTCCGCTCTTGCAGGGTCTTTCCCGAGCAGCACCGATGTTGGAGATTTGAAGTTTTACGGGATTCCTTATATTCACGGTACACTCATGAAATGGTCGTACGGGAAAATCCCCATTTCATGGCTACGACCTCGGAGATGCTGTGTTCCATCGCTCGATAGCCGACTATTACACCAAGTTCACATTCTCTTAAATCTTGATACCATGCAAATTTAGCAGCAGTAACCGATCTAACAACTGCGCTAGCCTTATTATGCCTGTTTACGCATCCCTGTATTTGAATACACATGCCTATACCAGCTTCTTCGGCGCTTCGGTGTATATAAATATGGTAATAAAATATACGAATAAAAAAAAGGAATACCCAGTTAGTCCACAGCGTCGAGTACTGACACTGCGCCTTCCCACTCCAGCAGGCACGCTGCAGATGAGTCTCCAGCGGCATGACAGGATGACCAACGTAACGCGGTTTCCTTCACGAGCAATTCATTTCGCTGCAGCGCCAAGTCTGAGTGTGTGTCCGAATCCCCTCTGGTCCTTATTTCCTTACACATCGGAGGCGTACAGGGGGTGAATAAACATGTGGACACATTGCGTTTCAACACAAATGCACATGCTACCCAAGCCTGCAGGCTACGCTGTTAAATTTGACCACATACAGCGTCTGTGCTAAAAATACATAATCCGCTAAGACAAAATGGAGACGAAATTATGTGTCTAATGATCGTCACTGACGAGGATTGTGATTAAAAAATAAGGTGGCGACTACAGCAGAATTCACTCCTGCCCGAATGTCACACCCGCGAACTGTGTCGTACCAAAGCAACACGGCCGCAGCACCACGTGCAGGGAACTGCACGGCGGGCTGGAGCTCCAGGGACGTAGGTGCCCGTAGCAGGAAAACGTGGTGCGGACGCCACAAAATCTGAACTTCATTTGGTCGAACGAGTGTTGTTTCACACTGTTTCCAACTTCTGGCCGAGATAACGTTCCAAGAGTGAAACGTGGCGGGGTTTCGGTGATTCCACGGGCTCCACGTTTACTCTGAAAGGTCGCATTACTACCAAGTACCCTACGACCATTCTGGCTGATCAGGTTCATACCACGTTCCCAAATGTTTTCAAAGACGACAGGGCCCCTGTTAACACAGCTCACGCCGTGCAGGACTAGTTTTGCGACCACCATGTATTGTCTCATCTCCCCTGGCCAACGCAAGTCACCAGCTGTCAGTATTACTGACCCTTTATGGAGTAGTTCGGACAGAAGGGTGCGTGACCGCTGTCCACCCGAACTTGCCACTATTTTGCAGACAGAATGGCTTATATGAGATTCCCTCGAAAGGCACGCAGAGGCTGCATTCATCCATTCCAAGATAACGGGAAGCTGTTTTTAATTACTGCGGGTTTCCTGCGCCGTTTTAGGCACGGCAATGTCTCGTGTTTTTCTGTTTCCATATTTTGGCTATCCCCCGTACATATTACGAAGCAGGGCAACGACCGCAGTGTTAGGTTTCGTGGATTCGGCTCCAGATCCACCATACTGAGTTCACTTTATGAATGTTCTGCGCGGTGCATAGTGAGCTATGTACAGTTCGCTGCACTGATACGGTCCTGTATTTTATCACTTAGCAGATTTGTAACAACAGAGCTTTACGATCGACTCTTTATGGCGTCAGAAGGCAGTAATGACGGTAACGTTACAATTTAAATGGAACGAAAGTAACATCGAGAATTATTTTTGCTATTCTGTCAGGAATTCCCTCATTATTTTTCACGACAGAGAAACATTTTAAAATTCACGTTGTGTGTCATCCTTGTGAAATCCAGTTTATTTATTATTACCTTGAATCTATACGACGCGCCTCGACACACCAAAACATACAACACAGCACTAGCTATGGTTCTAGTTTGCCTTTAGAGAGTGACGAAACGCTAAAACCACGTTCGTCGTTAGTCTTAGGTTCGTTCGAAGACAATGTTTGCTAAAACTAGTTAGTAAAAAATAAATAAAAAACTAAAAAACTGCAACATAAGAAGTTGCTAACAGTACTTCAGTATGGACGTTTATTGCGCTGGGAAGCAAACTCTGGGAGATTTACTCTCTCGCCCCAACATTAACAATCTGTCCGCATGACATGACAAACGAAATCACGGTTGGCAGTCTAAAAAGCGGAAATGTATTGTTACAGTCAGACATTAACGGCACCGCAGAAATCTGTAGACGTTTGGCTACTAAAGTGCACAAATGCCGTCATTGTTGAACGGACAATTTTTTACAAGCACCGCTATCTGGATGCTTCACATGTTTCTGTACAACAATACTGTTAAATATTTCTTGCTCAATGACTTCACAAGCTATCTTTGTGACATGTGAGGATGTGAGCTGAACTGTAGACACTGGTTCTATATTAAATTCGTGGCATAACTGTAGCTCTTTCGAGGTATCCAATACCCAGAAATGAATATTTTTTGACATCGTAGTCTTCCGTGGCGACATTTTTGAATAAATTATTCACTCTAGTTGGCCCAAATTACTAAAGTACCTAGCGGCCTACTGAAACAGTCTCCTGGGTACGACGACGGAGGAAGTAGCCCAAAGCTCGACACTGACAAATGTGATGCAGCAAGGACTCCGTGAAGAAGGGGTTCATGAGTATCTCCTCTCTCTTCCACCGTCGCTGTCTCTCAGCTACTCTCTTTCGGCACAAGGAAGTGCGAATGTGTTCGAATGCCAAAATGTTTGGTGAGAAAGGTAGAACGAGGATTGTAGCAGTTGGTTCCTCACTTTTCAGTCAGGGTCATTTAAGGAGGAGGCTGTTCGTATTTTTTGTGCTCCAACAGCAGCATTTTTCTGCTGGTTCTCTCCTTTTTTTCTATTACAACAAACCGTGCTGCTTATACACAACAAATTCTGTAGGTCAGTGAAGTTTTGACAGTTTATTTGTACACTTACACACTTTTGCATACTTTGACACACACAAACAACGAATAAGTACGCAAAATAAAAGGTTAACATACAATAATTTGCTTTACATGTTTTCTGGATACTTTGCTCGTCGATCAAAATTCATCGCAAAAGCCCAGCTTGTGATTTGCATCCTACAAGAGTAAAAATGTTATTTGAAATAATTTACTGAACCTGCAGACTTTCCAGTTTTACATAATTTTGATAGTTATTTTAACTTATTTTCAGACATGTATCACTTTGGGCATGTTAGTACAAACGTGAAGAGCCTATTATTCAGAGACGGAACGTCATTAAGTTTTACTAGTGAAAAAGTGGACATTATGTGCATTTTTACGTGCGTGACTACGGTAACTTTGAACCTCTGCATATCGGTAAAGAATAATGATATCGAAAAAGTTTCACGCTTCACCGAGATCACCATCTTAACAACTTCTGGATAAAATTTCGAAGATTTGCCATGAATAGAAATTATGCAAGTGTTCATCCCATCAATTGCTAAAAATCTTGGTTTTTCGTGTGTATCTTGATAACGGATACACACTTGACAAATCAGGAAAATGGCGTTTCCAGATTAACGTCTATACAATTTACAGTTAAAATTTGAGTCATTTGGTACCGTTATTTATACAAACGCGAGTCACGGTGCAAAGACGGCTAAAATGAGATTTTGCGGTTTTCTGTATAAATACGGTAAATTTGAACACCTGGATCTGAGTAATGGATAATGATGTTGAAAGAAGTTTCGAAGTTCCTCGAGATCATTATGCAAAATTCCGGATATCTGCAATGAATAGAAATCATGGAAGTGGTCATCCCCATAGCTGCTACTCTTGATACAGAAAAATCTTGGTTTTCGGGGTTTTCCCAAAATTTCCATCAACAAACGGTACTTTTATAAGCCGCCAAAGGTCCACTCCAGATCATACCAAATGCAAAAGAACCAGCCTATTAGCTCAATCTGCTTGAGGTGGGGAATTGCGTAATGGTCGCCAGGCCTTGGACTATCCAAAAAGTTTCGTGCGCGGAACCGAACAAAGTCGCACACGAACCGAAAATACGGCCAGGCGGGGAGTCGAACCTCTCTCTTCCCAGCTGTGACGTCCGTGCGTTGACCGCATATCCGCACTGAGCAGGTCACAGGAGGATTACTCACCTGGAGGAACTACCCGTGTGAGGGCCGTTACGCAAACAGTCTCGCATGTCGACAGGAACCCACAGGAAATATGAAGCCGCGTGTGAAAGCGAAACCTGTGCTTTCTGTCCCAGGAAGCCAACTTAGTGACAGCAACTTCCCTCCTTTCTCTTCGTCTTTCCGTTATTGCTACAAACCTCAAAACAAGTACTTTGGCTTATCTGAGTAGGTAGCAGTTAGTCACTATCCACTCGACCTAAGTTACGTACAATGAATAACTACAGTTGCCAGTAAAACAAAAAGATATCAGATTTGTAGCTGTTAGCTAAATGAAATAAAGACTATCAGTATGCCTATCCTACTGACAAGAAACAGAACGTGCTGTTGTTTAAAACCGAGCTGTGTGGTGTAGGCTCTAGCTGTCCCCGGCACTGGACGTCCCCAGTCATGTCTTATCTGCTGCTTCCACAACAACAACCTACACACAATGGTGTGGCGCCAGATTCTTTCCTCCAGTCTCGCCTGATGAACAATGTCAGAACAAACGGGGATGGCCTTTATACAGCTGCAACCTTAGCGAACAACAGAAAACACCGAAGACCTAAATCCAAGCGGATTTTAATCCTTCATCCTGCGAAACCGAGTCCACGGCTTTCAGCAGAAGCCAATGCGATCACTACGTGATGCACAAAAAAGCTTTCACATGCTGCCTCACATAAAAATATTATGTGACGCAGCATATGAAAGTTGCTGGATTTGGAAAAGTTACTCCAGTAACTGAAATATCAGATCTGAAGATGGTTCTGGATGAACCGAAACCGGTCATATGAATAAACGAATTTTTGCAGTCAAGACGGATTATAAGTAACATGATGCTGAGGGAGTTACATTAGGCAATGATATAGTTCAAGTAGTAGATGAATTTTTCTATATGGGAAGCATAATAACTGATGGTAGAAGTAGAGAGGATATAAAATGTAGACTGGAAAAGGCAAGGAAAGCGTTTCTGAAGAAGAGAGATTTGTTAACATCGAGTATAGATCTAAGTGTCGGAAAGTTCTTTCTAAAAGTATTTGTATGGAGTGTAGCCATGTTTTGAAGTGAAACTTGAATGATAAATAGTTTAGACAAGAAGAGAACAGAGCTTTCGAAATGTGGTGGTACAGACAAATGGAGAAGATTAGATCACGAACTAACGAGGAGGTACTGAATAGAATTGGGTGAGAAGAGGAATTTATGGCACAACTTGACTAGGAGAAGGGATCGGTTGGTAGGGCGCGTTCTGGGGCATCAATAAATGGTTCAAATGGCTCTGAGCACTGTGGGACTTAACTTCTGAGGTGATCACTGCCCTAAAGCTTACAACTACTTAAACCTAACCAACCTAAGGACATCACATACATCCATGCCAGAGGCAGGATTCGAACCTGTGACCGTAGGGGTTGCAGACTGAAGCGCGTAGAACCGCTCGGCCACTCCGGCCGGCTCTGGGGCATCAAGGGATCTCTATTTAGTATTGGAGGGAAGCGTGGAGGGTAAAAATCGTAGAGGAAGACCAAGAGATGAATACACTAAGCAGATTCACATGGATATAGGTTGCAGTAATTAGTCGGAGATGAAGGAGCTTGCCAGGATAGAGTAGCATGGAGAGCTGCATCAAACCTGTTCTCTTCCTTTTTCCTCGTTTCATTTGTGAGTGGAAGAGTGGTACAAGTTAACCTCCGTCATCCACCGTGTGGTGACAGGCGAAGTTCGTATGTCGATGTACATTAAGATCCCTAGCCTCTCGGCCTCGAGTTGTGTGAGCATCATCTTCGACTCGCGGTTCTTAAAGCAAACGCGTTAAGAAACGCGCGGAGCTTGTCTGGATCTTCTACATGTCTTTTACTAACTTTATGTTGAGTAGGTTCCATTTTGACGAACAATACTCCTGAACTTGTGGAAAGCAGGTTACGTAACGCACTTTCGTAGGTAAATATTCTCCAGCGTGAAAACAGGTTTTTAGCCGTTTGATTTTAGGTCGTTGATGGCGGATCACCCTAGCTGTTTTATGTTTGTTACTGTTTGTAGTGTTTAGTTGCCTATGACACAACCAAACAGTGATTTTTCTCTGATTCCATTGACGCGATATAAGTTACATTTATTGACGTTCCTGGTGAATTGCCAGGCACGATACAAGCGTCTATCCTCTCCAGTCCTTGCGTTTTGCGACGCAGTTCTCAGTGTTGTGACTTTCCTACATGAAGTGTTCAAGAAGGGCGTTTCACAATCCTAACGACTCGCACAGTTACTGTTTCTTTTCTTTTTTTATTTTCCTTGTTCGGAAACCTTTTTTCAGTACTCTTGTGACCGCAAGGTAAAAGTGAACCTGCACTTTGAGCGGAGCACGCTGTGCGTCCAGTTGTGAACGGGACGCCGAGGTGAGTGTGCACCGTGCGGTCTGCCTGTGTGTGTCTAATGCTCACTTCGAACTCAGGTCCATTACTGCGAGGAGCACTGCCAGCACGGCAAGTTGCCTGCCCACTGCGTGTACACCGCACTGGCCCCACTGTTAAGACACAAAACACTCAACATCGGCATAGCAATGGCCGCCGACCGTCAACAAGCACCACCCGCTGACCGCTACCTGCAAAATAACAGTCTTGGGTACGCCGAGAGAACGCAACACCACTGCGCTCAGATTCTTTCCTTTTCGTTGGGGAGTTTGCGTCGCCTGTACGCCATCAATTTGACATTCAGGCTCCCACTGATGTCAACGGTATAGAACCCACGGTATTTACACCTTCGGCGATCAGCGCCCTGCCGTTATCTGCCTGACCAGCAGGCGGCCCGCAGGCGCCGTCGCGCCGGACCGCGGCGCTCGCACGCCCACTTTCTAACCGCGACCTTTGCCGCACGCCCTACGCGTTTGATATTCCACTGCACCGCTTCGCCTCCAATTTCGAGACACTTTCTACCCGCGAGCACTGGCGTACCTGCTCCGGCAATTCCGACTACGCACTAGCTCTCACTGATAGGAATGGGCACTCCACGTCAGAGTTATACACAATCGTTCACCTGCCACTACAACAGCAACTGATAAAGAATATATTTTATGGCCATTTGCTTGTCATATGACAGTACAACACTTTAATTACCTCATATTTCTTGTGTGAGCACTTAGCTTAAGGTAAAAAGGAAATGGCGTCACAAACCAAACACTACTGTACTTCAGTAGGCACGATATGTCCTTTGGCCTCCTGAATTGCTCAATTACAAGAGAACCGACATTATAACGTGAACTCTAAGCCATGGCACATCTCGCCATTTTCCTCATTAACTAACCACTGAAAGATCTGGAAGAACTGAGACGTAACACAAATTGCTCGTGTTTGGGCTGACAAGCACTTAACCACTGACCCCGGCTTAGTCTAACGAATTCGGTATTAATTTTTCCAGTTTATGTTCTTTTCAGTAGACAGACTGAAAAATTGTTACTTCATTATCCGATTACTTTTTGTTGTGTTTTACACAAATGGCATATGCGGATATTTGGCTGAGTGAAAAAACGATGACTGCAAAGCTAAAGCAATTTCTGAGAAATTGCTAAGTAGCTTGGTAATATAATAAACTATTTAGTCTGTTGACACTTCTTTCTCCGTTCTGACAATAACGGTCTCTGAAACCCTGATTAAAATAAAACGGTTGATCTATAACGTACGACAAGAACAGCAATGGCCCCACAGTCACCCCAGTGAACTCCGCAATGTAAATACAGCCCCTATCCACGCGGACAAGACATCGCTTCCCTATCTCAGTTATCCTACTGCACTCAACGAGTCAGATAAGCAGAAAACTAGATATGTGATGAATCACATGTCCCCTAAAATCAGGGGAAACAGTAGAAGACAAATAGGTAGCAGGTAATGAAATTGGTAAGAAAACATGACCTACTAGAAATCCTCGCATATCAGGCGAGATTTTTTAATTTAATTGACACAAGGAGACATATAAAAATGCAGCAAATGAAGCAAGTGAAAGTGGATACAAACGTCTGAAAATGAGGTGGACAGAAAGTGTAAAATGGCTAAGCTGGAATGGCTAGAGAAAAAATGCAAGTGTAAGGAAGCATGCATGGAGGTATGTTCTGTCTGTACAACTAAATTAAAGGCAGTTTGTTTTTTGCCATACGCGTTTCCCTTCTTATATTTAGGAAGCATCTTCAGTTTACTGTAATACACGTTTCTTTTTATACATGTAAAAATGTATTACGTAGTAGTTGCAATATGTTACTATGTTACGTTTTGTCGTGCTTTTCTCTCGTTTTACAGATTAGAAACAACTTTTGTAGCACGAATTTCGAGAGGTGATCCTTCGCTTAGCATGCTCCAGCTGGCCGATATCCGGCATTTTTTCAGCAACTTTTATTAGAACACATCACCTGCATTTCATTCTGTGATCAACATGTGTGTGTTTACAGTGCGTATACTTAAGATTACTGTTTGTTAGGTTTTAGTGGCTAACATGGACAGTGAGATATTGATTTGATCATTAGTTAGTTTCTTTTTCATTGCAAGGGCTCTTTGTATGTGAAAGTTTTCTTGTTATTTCACGAGTTTTTTGTTGTGATTGTTCACTCTGGTACAGTGTCTTGCTCCATGGTGGATGGTTCATGTCCATGTTTTATCAGGTGTTCAGCGAAGAAAGAATGGTTAATTTCATACTTACAGCTTCTTATTTATAACTAGTTTCGAAATTCATGCCTCTCATCCCCAGATACACCTGCTCCTTGGTATCTACCCAAACATTCTCATTATCCTTATTATTTTGTACCATCCAACAAAGAAAAACTATGACCTATAAAAACAACGCTAACATCGCACACAAGAGTACTTTACAAGATATTAACGCATGCCTCTCTTCTAATATATCAGAAACAAATACCGTCTGCGTGCTGATATCGAGCACATGTGGCGATATACAGGTATTGGTCCACTGGAGCAAGTGGCCAGTCATGGAATTCGCTTGCACAGACTGGTGTAAAGTTATGTCACCCATACTGTAGGAATACCATATACCCCAGACTATCAATGGCAAGAGAGGGTCCCAGTGTTGTTCTTTCACACACTGTTTTTCTGCCGTAACACATCCAAGCACTGTATGACTATGGCTTTCTACAATGCCATACTTTTTTTTTTCACTTTGAAGTCTGTGTCAGGTGCTAGACTGACATTAACACGTTTCGGCCCACTGCCTCCTAGAGAAGGCTGGACATCTCAAAGTGTCAACTATGCTGCTCCCACAACACACAAAATGGTTGAAATAAAAGACTCAGGCAGTGTTTCTTAGTTACAAAAAATGAAGACATTGCAACACACGAAAAATGAACGAGTTTCTGTCACTGTCGAGTGTTTCCAAAAAACTGTCTGAAGGTAATCACCTCTATATTTAATCACATTTTCCACAGTGATGGGGTAGTAGATGTCCCTGTGTTCCATTTCGATTGATTCCTTATATCGCAATCACGTATACGATCACTATTTTCATGCTGGCCAACCCCAGAAGGTATTGCTCCAATCGAGACTCTCACAATCTCAAACAAGTGGTATCAGTCAATCATGTGGTGATCAACAGCATACCAGTGGATAGACGGGATAGAAAAGACATGGTTGATATCAGGCAATGTACTATGACTGTAGTTGAGAGTTTTCGCAATTTCAAAACCAACTGATGACAAGACACCATCCTTCCCAATTTCCGTATCTTCACTAAATCACTCCTCTACTGCTTTGCATGTATCATTTACTAGATTGCAAATGTAAACAGATGACCGTGCGGTATACTTACATTCATTGTTACTTCTCGAACATATACACTGATGTATGCAAGACAGTGTCCTATACCGATGCATTTAGGTTATTTACATATTTCCAAAACTTCGATAATAGAGCGTAATTTACGATTACCACTACCCATCTTTCCCTATCTGGTTGGGAATCACACACCATTATTGCATTCTTAGGATAATGTTGGAGATTGAAAGATTTTCCCTCATTGTTTTTGACCAACCCTCCCTACGACACTGTCACCAATTTAATTTGCAACTGATTAGAAGCAGGAGGGTACTATACCTGTTACAGAGCGACCCGAGTCCCCAACCGCTGTTCAGCGAAGAACGTTCCGCACCAGTCTTACTCATACCATCCGGCAAAAGATTCCTCCAGGTGCCTGAATGTTGCGGAAGTTAGAACCCTTTGACAGTGTACAATAGATATGAGAGTGTTGTGATGATGCAATAGACGGTTAAGAAGAAAGATGTGGCTTATGCTTAATGGAGGTCCAGACAGATGGAGTTTGAAGAATTTTACATCAATCACTTGCGCTATCAATTCTAATGCATTGTTCTAGTACCTGGGGTCAGTACCAAGAAGGTAGTAGCAAGACAGAAAAGATCGTAGAACATAAACACATGCACTCCCAAGGCTACACGGTTCTTCACTAAAACACGCTATATAATGTTGAAGTCAGGTCATTTCCGAAACATTAGTCATGCACAGTGGAACACACTTAATATTCTATTGCAGGACATACATGTCTAACATCTAACACAATCCACCCTGCAAGTTTTCTATCCCACTACTCACTATGGCGACAGGCTGTAAGATGATCAATCTACTTCCTTCTACAGTAAAGAGAAACAGAGTGTTTCTGATACTAGCACAATATAGCTTACCAGAGGTGTATAGTGCCCACTGTTAACATCTAATCATGGTTCAAAAATTATACTATGCTCGCATCAGTCCTATAAAATGATCATTATCAACGGAGAATACCTCGTACAAGGAAACAGACAAATGCACAGCAGCGGTGTTTGACAATTGAAATTACATACCATGCTGTTCTAACTCCAAGAGCTGAAGACAGTCTCTGCCACACACGTCATCTGTCAAGCAAATTATATACAGGGATTGCAGTAACTTACAGGTACCTGCCACTAACTTAGAACCACGCAGTTATGAAACTAAAGACTCAATTTATGTCCAAGATGCAGCAGGGGAATGGAGTACATCACATAAATCTTCGTTCATCAAGGGAGGTGTTGGATAGGTTTTCCATTGATGGACATGTTTCATCGCACATTCATTGGAAGTTGTCTGCTGACTGTGGTATGAGACATTTCCTGTCAACGATCGCAGGTTGATGATTCTCTAAGTCACACACAGAACACGCAATTGTATATGAATGCACGTTATACCACATTGTTATTTGTATAGAAATAAAGGACAAAGCTATCCATACCATTAAAAATAATACCAAACCGCACAATCAATCAGGAATATAGAAACTTAACTGCAAATCATGTCCAAAAACATACATAGGTCAAACAGGGAGAAACTTCAGCATACGGTTTCGAGAACACATGGATGCTCTTCGTTTCAAAAACTTAAATAAATCCACATTCGCCCAACATGTAGCAGAAGAAGAACATCAAGTAACAGACATATCCCATAACCTACAAGTTCTCCACTTAGCCAACAAAGGAAAAAGAATGAACCTCCTAGAAGAAATCGAAATTTATTCACATAAACATGCATCTCCTTCTGACATACTTAACGACCAAACAGAGCTGCCAAACCGAATATTTCTAAAAAAACTTCCACACTCTAGTTGTCAAACCACTTAACTAAGCACAATCAAGAAATAACAATCTATTATAAACCCAACAAATGCATGTAATAATATAAAACATAAAAATCTTAATTCTAAAATCTTAACTCTATCTTTGTTAAATTGGAAATGTATGAATTACTGCTTTGTATAAATGTGTTATGTTAGTTTATTATCTTCAACACTACAAAAAAAAATTGTATACATCATACTTAGAATATTTCTATCAGCCAAGTCAATATTTAGAAAACAGTAGCTTATCTTAGAACCTCAAAACTTTCGTAAAAATATAACTCTGTCCATAGATAAACCATTTGTACGTGAACAAAAACTGTCAGTCGATAACATGGCAGATAACGCGATAAAAAGTGTTTCTGTTGTTGAAAAAAAGAAGAAAAGCCAAGAAAAAACAAGGAGAGGAGAATGTAAGTAAAATGAACAACCGATAGTGTGTGACTTTAAGCTCGCAAAATTGAAGTAAATGATTGGAATCGTTGCTTTTGCACAGGCCTGCTGCAGCATCCAAACTGCTGTCGAGATTGTACTACTGTAGTAACTGAAGATCCATGTAATTTGCCAGCTGAAGATGGGTGCAAACCCGAAATGCATATTGGCATAAATAAAAACTCATTAAAAAGTGGCTGGTTGCCGTATTTTTTCAGTGAAATATCATTATCCACGGCCACGGAGCTCAACAGTCCAAATAAAATGGACAAATTGTTATTGATACAGAGAATGTTTTGGTGACGGACATGGACACACCCTGAGGGATGTAGATCATCTTCGAACAGCAATACCTGTATATCGTTTAGGGGCACACTGCAGTGCAGTAGCAAAATCCTAGTCCTGCATACAGTTCCCTATGACTTGGAGTCTTCCTAATTTTTCCAATAAGAAACCTCACCATAACAGCTCATACTCTCTTCTATACTACCTCAAGTTGCAAGAGAAAGCTTCATTTGGTGCTTGTCTTACACAATGTACATAGCTGGCGCAGCTGTGACGAAATTTCCCATTTTCACAGAGTGGTCAAAATACGGTTTCTCACATTAGCTCAGCTCACCCTGCTTCTCTCTGGGATGCAGAAGGTGATGGCTATAGTGCTGTCTAACTTGTGATAAGTTTCAACTTAAACTGGAACGCTCACATGGACAAAGCTGCAAAGACTGAGGAGCAGTTACAAAGATGCTGAGAGACAGTCTAAAATAACGCTGGAGTTCCACAGCAAGGGGCTCTTAGCAGATTTCGAGATAGGAGAGCGCCACGAATATGATTCACCAGTGACTGTAATCATTAAAGGACATCTCCATAGGATTCAATGCAAGTGTGTGGTTGAATGGAGAGATTTGCTTCAAAACCGTAAAAAGCGTTTCAACCAGAAAGGGTAACACTATAGATCTGAAAAGCCAGTGTATTGGTCAAAGGATTTTGTACATTTGACAGTCAATATGGTCTTCCTCCAGTATAGGAAACAAAATTTGACACGAGTCCATGCAGAGACTTCGATCACTGGCCGCCTACTACAGTGAACCAATGCACGTGTGTACTTAACGGGATCACCACATATGGTTGGTGCCAACACGCAGGTGGTGTTTGGTTCCTGATATATCGCAAGAGAGAGATGCGGCAAAATCTGATTGTTCTCTATGAGGTGACGTCATAGTTTTCTTCAGGTGTGTAGTACAAAAATAGCACGGAGATCATTACTGTGCTGTCAACAAAGTTTCTGACACCATCCATTGTCGTACTTCTAGCATGGAAATAATAATACAACAAAGTTTCTGACACCATTCCATTGTCGTATTTCTAGCATGGAAATAATAAGAATACAACAAAGGACATTAGGTAACGTAGGGGGCAGATATTTTTAGTCAGCCATTCAATATTGATCAATTGTAGGGTGTTACGCTACTAAATGTCTTTGCGCATTCCACGGCTACTCTCCATGGTTATGAATTTCCTCCTGTATGTTAGTGTGCTTTTTACTCACTCTGATAGCTCTCTACTTATCAGCCTTCTAACTAATGGAACAGTGCTGTCGGAATGTGATGGGATTCTGAGAGAATTAGTAGGGTCTGTAATCTGGCTCATGGGACATCTCTTACTCATCGAAAATAAGTGGATCAAATGCTATACAGGGTGAAGCGAAATTCGCGCACTCGGCCTCTGCAGCACAACTCCTCACATGCCAATGATAAAAAAATGTCTTACTCGAAATTTCGTCTGGTGGGTACATCCGGCAGAAAAAGAAGGTTAATGAGTGGCAACCTGGAAACACTGTAGCTACACGTATGATAAATACCTCTGGTAGTGCACAGTTGGTGCAGTGGATAGAGTTTTGGTTTAGCACGCAGGAGGTTGATGGTTCAATCCTATGTTGAGGCATAAATTTTATTTGGTAAATATAGTTCAGGTGGTACCGTATCTGGCATCTTAATCGTCAACAGCAATTGCAGCAGGTACTCTAGAAAACATATGCACTTACATACTACAGTCGTAGAAATGGAAGATTGCTCAACTTTGAAAGAAGCCCCTTCCACATCATGGGCGTGAAATTATTCGCACCACTTCACCTACTAGATGCAAAACGTGTTTTCTTTGTACCCTCTTCCACTGGTTCTACAGATGAGTTCCAACTATTATTCTTGCCTTGTTCAGGTCCATTACATTTAGTTAGGGCCTTATGTTACAAGTAGGACTAGCAACGTGCTTTGCAAATAATCTACAAACTCGATTACTTTTTGCATGTGTTATCAGCTTGGTTTGCACGAACTCGAGTAAGGTATGCGAGCAGCACCTGACTTGGTTCGCACGATGGGACTGCTACCCGGTAATAGAAATGATGATGATGATGAACCATGGACCTTGCCGTTGGTGGGGAGGCTTGCGAGCCTCAGCGATACAGATAGCTGTACCGTAGGAGCAACCACAACGGACGGGTATCTGTTGAGAGGCCAGACAAACGTGTGGGTTCCTGAAAGGGGGAGAGGGGGGGGGGGGGCGTCCTCTTGGGTAAAATATTCCGGAGGTAAATAGTCCCCCATTCGGATCTCCGGGCGGGGACTACTCAGGAGGACGTCGTTATCAGGAGAAAGAAAACTGGCATTCTACGGATCGGAGCGTGGAATGTCAGATTCCTTAATCGGGCAGGCACGTTATAAAATTTAAAAAGGGAAATGGATAGGTTAAAGTTAGATGTAGTGGGAATTTGTGAAGTTCGGTGGCAGGAGGAACAAGACTTTTGGTCAGTTGACTACAGGGTTATAAACACAAAATCAAATAGGGGTAATGCAGGAGTAGGTTTAATAATGAATGAAAAAATAGGAGAGCGTGTAAGCTACCACCAACAACACAGTGAACGCATTATTGTGGCAAAGATAGACACGAAGCCCACGCCTACTACAGTAGTACAAGTTTAATGCTAACTAGCTCTGCAGATGACGAAGAAATGTATCATGAAATAAAAAATTATTCAGTTAATGAAGGGAGACGAAAATTTAATAGTCGTGGGTGACTGGAATTCGAGTGTAGGAAAAGGGAGAGAAGGAAACGTAGTAGATGAATATGGATTGGGGCTAAGAAATGAAAGAGGAAGCCGTCTGGTAGAATTTTTGCACAGAGCACAACTTAATCATAGCTAACACTTGGTTCAAGAATCATAAAAGAAGGTTGTATACATGGAAGAATCCTGGAGATACTAGAAGGTATCAGATTACATAAAGGAAAGACAGAGATTTAGGAACCAGGTTTTAAATTGTAAGACATTTCCAGGGGCAGATGTGGACTCTGACCTGTAGATTAAAACTGAAGAAACTGCAAAAAGGTGGGAATTTAAGGAGATGGGACCTGGATAAGCTGAAAGAGCCAGAGGTTTACAGACTTTCAGGGAGAGCATAAGGGAACAATTGACGGGAATGGGGGAGAGAAATACAGTAGAAGAAGAATGGGTAGCTTTGAGGGATGAAGTAGTGAAGGCAGCAAAGGATCAAGTAGGTAAAAAGACGAGGGCTAGTAGAAATCCTTGGGTAACAGAAGAAATATTGAATTTAATTGATGAAAGGAGAAAATATAAAAATGCAGTAAATAAAGCAGGCAAAAAGAAATACAAACGTCTCAAAAATGAGATCGACAGGAAGTGCAAAATGGCTACGCAGGGATGGCTAGAGGACAAATGTAAGGATGTAGAGGCTTATCTCACTAGGGGTAAGATAGATACTGCCTACAGGAAAATTAAAGAGACGTTTGGAGAAAAGACAGCCACTTATATGAATATCAAGAGCTAAGATGGAAACCCACTTAAAGCAAAGAAGGGAAAGCAGGAAGGTGGAAGGAGTATATAGAGGGTCTATACAAGGGCGATGTACTTGAGGACAATATTATGGAAATGGAAGAGGATGTAGATGAAGATGAAATGGGAGATATGATACTGCGTGAAGAGTTTGACAGAGCACTGAAAGACCTGAGTCGAAACAAGGCCCCCGGAGTAGAAAACATTCCATTGGAACTACTGTCGGCCTTGGGAGAGCCAGTCCTGAAAAAACACTACCATCTGGTGAGTAAGATATATGAGACAGGCGAAATACCCTCAGTCTTCAAAAAGAATATATTAATTCCAATCCCAAAGAAAGCAGGTGTTGACAGATGTGAAAATTACCGAACTATAAGTTTAATAAGACACAGCTGCAAAATACTAACACGAATTCTTTACAGATGAATGGAAAAACGGGTAGAAGCCGACCTCGGAGAAGATCAGTTTGGATTCCGCATAAATGTTGGAACACGTGAGGCAATACTGACCCTACGACTTATCTTTTAAGCTAGATTAAGGAAGGGCAAACCTACGCTTCTAGCATTTGTAGACTTAGAGAAAGCTTTTCGACAATGTTTACTGAAATACTCAGTTTCAAATTTTAAAGGTGGCAGGGGTAAAATACAGGGAGCGAAAGGCTATTTACAATTTGTACAGAAACCAGATGGCAGTTATAAGAGTCGAGGGACATGAAAGGGAAGCAGTGGTTGGGAAGGGAGTGAGACAGGGTTGTAGCCTCTCCCCGATGTTATTCATGTATATTGAGCAAGCAGAAAAGGAAACAAAAGAAAAATTCGGAGTAGGTATTAAAATCCATGGAGAAGAAATAAAATCTTTGAGGTTCGCCGATGACATGGTAATTCTGTCAGAGACAGCAAAGGACTTGGAAGAGCAGTTGAGCGGAATGGACAGTGCCTTGAAAGGAGGATATAAGATGAACATCAACAAAAGCAAAACGAGAATAATGGAATGCAGTCGAATAAAGTCGGGTGATGCTGAGGGAATTAGATTAGGAAATGAGACACTTAAAGTAGTAAAGGAGTTTTGCTATTTGGGGAGCAAAATAACTGATGATGGTCGAAGTAGAGAGGATATAAAATGTACACTGGTAATGGCAAGGAAAGCGTTTCTGAAGAAGAGAAATTTGTTAACATCGAGTATTGATTTAAGTGTCAGGAAGTCGTTTCTGAAAGTATGGAGTGTAGCCATGTATGCAAGTGAAACATGGACGATAAATAGTTTGGACAAGAAGAGAATAGAAGCTTTCGAAATGCGGTGCGACAGAAGAATGCTGAATATTAGATGGGTAGGTCACATAACTGATGAGGAGGTATTGAATAGAATTGGGGAGACGAGGAGTTTGTGGCACAGCTTGACTACAAGAAGGGATCGGTCGGTAGGACATGTTCTGAGGCATCAGGGGATCACAAATTTAGCGAAATGGTTCAAATTTCTCTTTGAGCACTATGGGACTTAACTGCTATGGTCATTAGTCCCCTAGAACTTACAAATTTAGCATTGGAGGGCAGCGTGGAGGGTAAAAATCGTAGAGGTAGGCCAAGAGATGAACACACTAAGCAGATTCAGAAGGATGTAGGCTGCAGTAGGTACTGGGAGATGAAGCAGCTTGCACAGGATAGAGTAGCATGGAGAGCTGCATCAAACCAGTCTCAGGACTGGAGACCACAACAACGACAATCACATTGGTCCCACTAATTATGGCTTTCAACACTGAGTCTGGTAACCACATACTGTTTAGTACGTATCTCAATGCATTATTATTATTATTATTATTATTATGAACATTTCACAATTAGCAGTGTTGGGATGAATCACGCATAACAATACGTGCCAAAGCGGTAATGCACGTTAGGTGGAACAGCACACAGGACTGACGACGTGTTTATACTGCGTGCGCTGTCCACCAGACAGAGACTAGTTGCGAGAGGAGTAACAGCCTGTGACAGACTCCAATGTACATTCGTACACGTATCGAATTTTCTGATTGTAAATCTCTAAACCAGTGTGGCAGACGCATGTCATACAGAAACGATGAATATGGTGATATGCTTCTAGTCCTCGGTGCATCTGATAACAGGGTTGGTATTGCCGCTATGTTAGATATCCTCATCGACGCCATTGAGATAAAAATGTGTTTCGTCATCTGGAGCTGCGCCTTCACGTATCAGGTTCTCTCCTTCGACCATTGCGTGACAAGAGGTTGTCCACGAACTCGCCGTACGCCAGCTACTGAGGAAGCCCTTCTGGAGGTCATACACCAAGAACCTCAGCAAAGTACATCTAGTGTAGCAAGACAGCTGCGTGTCTCGCAACGCACGGTCGTTAACACGCCACATGAGCACGGGCTACAACCCTATCATTATGCTTTCATACAACACCTGCATCCTGCAGATCGCCACCAGCGGATGCAATTCTGTGAATGGTTCCAACAACAGGAAGCCAACGATGACTTCGTGAAGACCGTAATATGGTCGGACGAAGCAGCATTCACTCGTAAGGGTGTCTTCAATATGCATAATGTCCGTCATAGGTGCGAGGTTAACCCGCACGTCACGACTGTGGATATTAAGTTCACTTTGGTATCAACGTCTGGGCCGGAATATTGGGTGACAGGTGGTTGGGGCCCTATATGTTGCCCGTCGGTTGGCCTCATGAATGTATCATTTATTCCTCTCAAACTATGTGTCTGATGCGCTGGATATTATTCCACCACATGTTCCGCAGAGGATAAGGTTCCAGCAAATAGTGCACCTCCACACTCTGGAATTAATGTTCGACAGTATTTGGACAGAACATTTCCGGAGAAATGGCTCGGACGATCCAGTTGTATGACCACAGTGTTTACGTGACCTAAATGCCCTGGACGTATTCCTGTATGGACACCTGAAGGAGCACGTGTAATATACTCTGCTGACGAATGTGGAAGAATTGGTAGCGCGTGTCATGCTGCTCTTGATACTGTGGACGCAGCTTTGCTGCGAAGGGTCCGGAGCTGTATGATCTGGCGGGTTGTGCAATGTTTGGACGTGCAGGGAAGTTGCTTTGAGCATCTGTTGTTCTGAGGACAACGAATTCTGTTCTGAAGGTCATGTGGTCATTAAGATGGACATTATTATTGCCACCGGTTGCTAATGTGCGACATCTGAGCGCTCATATTACATGTAGTATAAATGACACATAGATGTCGTGTTATTGTAATGTGCTATCATCCTTACCATCTCGAAATTGATATTGTTCTTGTAGTTATTCTGTCCTACGACAGGTGATTTGTTTCAACAATGTTATAAATTTAGGATACATGGGACCCAAGAAACAGTGTACATTATAGTATGAAATGTCAGAATGAAATAAGCAAATTAAAAAAACGCGTCCAAACCCAGGATCGGACCCTCGACCATGCTAACCCAAAACTCTAACCACTGCATCAACTTTGGTGCTGACAGACGTATTTACCGTACAAGTGGTTACAGACTGCCACCCTTTAACGGCCTTTTTCTGTCGGATGTACTCTCTAGACGAAATTCTGTGATACATTTACCAAGTGCGTAAATTTCGCATTACCCTGTATATCGTAGACTGGAAGAGTATTGACAATACGGCAGGTAAGCAACACAGTGTCCACTGGAGGAGTTGGGGGGTGCACTCTATACAGTTTCTTGTAAGAACAGCATTCTTCCATGAATCTTGCGTGCCTATAAACTGGTGGTCTGACATTTTAGTATGTAGACTAAACTTACATGTATACGCTTTGTTCGCAAGTCATCGTATGGTGTGTGGTGGAGTGTATCCTGTACCACAACCAGTCACTCCCTTGCCTACTCCACACACAACTAATGCGAGGCAAGAAGACTGCCTACATGTATCCCTGTGAGCGCTAATTTCCCGTATCTTATCTTCGCGGTCCCTATGCAAAATGTATGCTAACAAAAGTGGAATCCTTCTACGGTCAGCTTCAAATGGCAGTTCTTAACAGCGTTCTTCGGAAATAACATAGACTTTACTGCAGGGATTCTCATTCGTGTTCTCGAATCATACGCCCACTAATTTGGCAGCAGGCAATAGGAACGCTTCGACAGGACTACTTTCTGAGGGAAACCTAGGTCCGCAGATGTTTAGTACTTGGCGGTCACTATACTGTTATTCTGTTATTGTTCACTGTGTCAGCCTTTTCGGGATGACAGATCTCAGTGGGGTTGGCAACATCACAGAATCCTAAGTGACTTACTTCCACCAGCATGAGACAACCAAGAGACAGAACGCAAATAGCATTGTGCGTCTTCAGCTACTCGGCAACAGTTACCACACACTTCGGTACTGCAAGAAACGTGTACCTAGTCTGTGGGAAGCATCCAGAGATGTCATGGAAGCACCTGTAAAGGTTACCTTGAGAGTATAATTCGATTGCAGGAAAACAACAAATTACTCACCATGCAAAGGTGCTCTCGTGGTCAAATTAATAAATTAGCCCATCAATCTGATACAAATGAGGTGCCGCTGGATGCGTGGATGGGAGGGTGAGAGTACCCCGGATATGATTCAAGAGTTGGAGGGTTAATCAGACATCTTTCGTTGTGGTGAGTTCTTTTAACAGAGCATGCACAGGGCGAGACGATCGTCGTAATAAAGTCAGGTATATTATCTTATATTAGCGAATCTATAAAGTGATATCTAACACAAACCTGGTAGTTTAATCTTCTCTGTGTTGTTACCTAGAGAGACCGTCTTATGTGGCGAAGCATTTGCTGACTTTGAGAGAGAGTTCGAAGGTGAAGAGGAATCCTGTGACAGAGACTGAGCATCTTCTAAACATTCCATCATGAGCAAAAAGTGACTTTAATATTCTAGTCCTGTGATGCAAGACCTGGCAGGTAGGAAAATAAATATCTTTCCATCATGAGATAGTTCTTAGACCAAACATAGCTTATGTCATAATGTAGTACAGGATTTTCACAAGTAACGGTACTTCAGAGATGTGATGACGAATGTATGGCTTGATTTCTTCTTTCGAAAATAATTCATATAAACGGGAGGACTCTATATTTTACATGATATATTATAGATGTATTGGCGTAACATCCCTATCTCGGATTTTTTAAAACTGAGGAGTCTGTGTCAGAGATGGAACTAATGTATACATCCCAGAGTGAGCGGCAGAGCTTAGACAATGACAAGAAGTTGTGGCTCAGCTGGGCCTCCGGCGACAGCGGTTTCTCGGCTGGCTGGCTCTTCAGGCACACAATACACCCGGTGGCTGACGCTGGATTAGACTGGTGGTGATTTATCAGTTCTGTTTTTGTCTAGATACATCGTATTCGATACATTCGTAAAAGATATCGTATGATATATTTCCCATTTTTGTATTGGCTAGGATGTGACGTGTGACTGGTAATAAATAGGTACAAGCGTGTTTCGTTCTCAAATGATGATGATGGTGCAGGAGTCCTGCATATAGGGGCAGGCTGTTCAGGCGCAGTGTGACACTGGATCGCTGTTCCATTATTATTGTTATTTATTTCCTTTCTCAGACGTTATGTCTGGTCAAAAATGGAAAGTGACGCGGACCTTGATCAAGCGTGACTTCCTTTTAACTGTACGATAGACATTACATTGCATTTAGGAACTTTCGGGTAATTGAACATGTATCAATAATTACAGATTTCTGTAGTTGTATATACACGTTTGGATGTAGCTGTATTGCATTGCTGTACTGGTGGATATTCTGTGGTAGGACTCCTGTAGTTGATAGTCTAATTGGTATAATGTCAACTTTATCCTGATGCCACATGCCCTTGACATCCTCAGCTAGTTTGATGTATTTTACAATTTTTTCTCCTGTTTTCATTTGTATATTTGGATTAGTTGTGTTAATTTCTTCTTTTCATTGGTGAGTATGATGTCAGGTTTGTTATGTGGTGTTGTTTTATCTGTTATAATGGTTCTGTTCCAGTATAATTTGTATTCATCATTCTCCAGTACATTTTGTGGTGCATACTTGTATGTGGGAACGTGTTGTTTTATAAGTTTTTGTTGTAAGGCAATCTGTTGATTTATTATTTTTGCTACATTCTCATGTCTTCTGAGGTATTCTGTATTTGCTTGTATTGTACACCCGCTTGTGATGCGATCTACTGTTTCTATTTGTTGTTTGCAAAGTCTGCATTTATCTGTTGTGTTATTGGGATCTTTAATAATATGCTTGCTGTAATATCTGATGTTTATTGTTTGATCCTGTATTGCAATCATGAATCCTTCCGTCTCACTGTATATATTGCCTTTTATTAGCCATGTGTTGGCTGCGTCTTTATCGATGTGTGCCTGTGTTAGATGATACGGGTGCTTGCCATGTAGTGTTTTCTTTTTCCAATTTACTTTCTTCGTATCTGTTGATGTTATGTGATCTAAAGGGTTGTAGAAGTGGTTATGAAATTGCAGTGGTGTAGCCGATGTATTTATATGAGTTATTGCTTTGTGTATTTTGCTAGTTTCTGCTCGTTCTATAAAGAATTTTCTTAAATTGTCTACCTGTCCATAAAGTAGGTTTTTTATGTCGATAAATCCCCTTCCTCCTTCCTCCCTGCTTAATGTGAATCTTTCAGTTGCTGAATGTATGTGATGTATTCTATATTTGTGACATTGTGATCGTGTAAGTGTATTGAGTGCTTCTAGTTCTGTGTTACTCCATTTCACTACTCCAAATGAGTAGGTCAATATTGGTATAGCGTAAGTATTTATAGCTTTTGCCTTGTTTCTTGCTGTCAATTCTGATTTCAGTATTTTTGTTAGTCATTGTCTATATTTTTCTTTTAGTTCTTCTTTAATATTTGTATTATCTATTCCTATTTTTTGTCTGTATCCTAGATATTTATAGGCATCTGTTTTTTACATCGCTTCTATGCAGTTGCTGTGGTTATCCAATATGTAATCTTCCGGTTTAGTGTGTTTTCCCTTGACTATGCTATTTTTCTTGCATTTGTCTGTTCCAAAAGACATATTTATATCATTGCTGAACACTTCTGTTATCTTTAGTAATTGGTTGAGTTGCTGATTTGTTGCTGCCAGTAGTTTTACACCATCCATGTATAGCAAATGTGTGATTTTGTGTGGGTATGTTCCAGTAACATTGTATCCATAGTTTATATTATTTAGCATGTTGGATAGGGGTTTCAGAGCAAGGCAGAACCAGAAAGCACTTAATGGGTCTCCTTGGTATATTCCACACTTAATCTATATTGACTGTGATGTGGTATTATTTGAATTTGTTTGGATATTAAGTGTGGTTTTCCAATTTTTGATTACTATGTTTAGGAACTGTATCAATTTGTAGTAACCATGAGTGGTGTACACTATCAAAAGCTTTTTGGTAATCAATGTAAGTGTAGTGTAGCGACCTTTGTTTGGTCTTCTTCATTATTATTATTATTATTATTATTATTATTATTATCCATCCTTACGTTCCTCCTAGCTGCCGCTGTTCCCCTGTAGATCGGCATGAGGATGCTCCCTGTACTTTATTGATAGTTTTCTCTCCTATTACCGCCATCACCCATCCTTCCCATGTAGATCTATTGGTTAGACTGGCTGTATCAACTGTCCAGTACTATACAAATATCGAAAATATGCACTCCACATCTAGCAGTTATTGACAAAACTGGTTCGAGCTATTGTCTAGTGACTGGTCTATGGAAGCTCAAATGCTCTAAATAAACAATATGCTGCACTGCATACAAAATAATGAAGACTTTCGTCTGTCCTGTCCAGCAGCCATCACAGACTGAGGCCTCTTTCCGAGGGGAGTAGAGTCGTGTTGGCAAACAGAGCCCTCTGGTGGTGGTGCTGTGAAGTTGGTATGTTCATCTCTGGACCTCAAGGTGAAGACACAAAATCTGACATTCCTGTCAATAAATTTAGATTTCCCACAATTTTTTCCCAGGTCGCCATTTTGGACCACGCCACAGGAGGCGAGGGGGCTGGGACTTCACTGAGGGGGGGGGGGGCACGCGCCGGCTACGGAAAACCCACGACGTGAACATGGAGGGAGGGGGGGAGGTAATTTATTAATCAATTAATTAATTTGCATAAATAATTTAGTAGCAAAATTGGCTCGGAGCCCTCTTTGTACCACTACTTGTGTTTGGAAGAGCTCTTGGCAGGACTGCCATCGTATTTCCTTGACGAACTACACACAAGCCTGCCGTGTGCCTCAGTTTGATGGCTACGCCAGAATGCGACCTACACAAGCGAGCGCTTTATGTAAGTGATTTCTCCTGGTGTCAGAACAGTGAGAGAAACGCAATGTCCGCGTAAATACCTCACCTGATCTAATTACCTTACCTGGGAGATATCGAAAGTGACTTCGCTGGGTGCCGAGTGGTGTTGGGCTGACACTGAGGTCCACGTCTCGTGCTGCCGTTGCCGTCATTTGGGCATTGTGACGTACTATCCCCCCGTGAGCGTAAAAGGCTCCATACTTTCTGTGATGTCCGTCTCCCGCAGTGTACAGCTGCAACGCGGCTCTCCCGTAAACATGTTGGCGGCACTGTGCTTAGCTGAGTGAAGGGCGACTGAACTTCACCTGTCTCTCTCGACGTTATAAAATACACTGCGTGTTTCCGTTCAGGGAATAACAGCGATGTATCAATAGAAATCACTTCGGAATGAAATAACTACCACGTGCAGAGAAGCCAAGGCGAGACGAACGCAGAAAGAACGTGAGGAAATTACAGAAGAAATTATGGCGCTTTCAGGCAGCGCAGACTCTGCTGCACCGTGGCGCCACTACTCGCTGCTGCACGTCGCCCAGCTAGGCTCGTCAACTGTATGAATTACATGTCAGAAACAACAGGCACCACGCATTCCTACGTATGATCGAGAGCCCCCTAAATCGTGGCGACAGTGTTACCCTTTGGCGGTGTGGCACACGAAAAGGCAAATTCAACTGAGAAGTCCAAAGTGTACATCGAGCAGCGGTCAGAGGCGCCAAAGGACTAGCAAAATCACTTCGAGCGAATGACTAATCTCTCTAAAAGAGGGCAACGAAACGTGGTTGAATTAAATCAGGCTCTGCCGAAGGAATAGATTAGGAAACGACACACTAGAAGTAGTAGACGAGTTTTCCTATACGAGCAGCACAATAACAGATGATGGCCAAAGTTAAGACCGCACACAAGCTACAGAATGAGAAGCATTTCTGAAAGAGAAAATAATTAACGTCGGATATAAAGTGAAATGTTTCCAAGTCTCTTCTTAAAGTATGTGTCCCAAGTGCAGCCCCGTTCAGAAATGAAAAATGGATGATGCACTGTTCATCCAAGAAGAGAACAGAAGCTTCTGAAAAGTATTGCTACAACATAATGCTGAAGATCAGATGGGTACATCGCGTAAGCTGAGGAGGTTCTACATAGAATTTCGAGCAAAAAAATTAACCACACAGTTTGACTACAATTTCAAACGTGGAAGGGAAAACACCCATGTCACTTATTTGCTTCAGAGAGACGTAAGTGGTCAATGAGATGAAAGACCGTTATTACGTCACAAACATAACTTAGGGAATGTGTTGATTACAGTTGGAGCCCGCATTTGCTGGTTTTGATTTGCAGCTTACGTGCTGTGAATGAATGCTGTTTCAAAGTCCGTTGTAAGCTCTAGAAAACACGTCGTCTTGGCACGATTTGTTATAACTAAATGTCAATTAGTGACAGATCGAAGGTTAAAGCCTTGAGGAAATGGTAAAATAAAATATATATAGACTTAAACTCACACGTTTAGCTGCAGTTTAATGAACACCGATGAATGGAAGGCAGTAAGATCATAGTTTGACGTCCCGTCGACGTCGAGAGGTTTAGTGCCAGTGTACAAGCTCAGACTTGGGACAACATCGCCCGTGCCGTTTCAAAGGAACATTGCCGGTATTTGCTTTCAGCGATTTTGGGAAACCGCGGAAAACCTAAATCTGGACGGCTGAACGCAGATTTGAACTGTCGTCCTCCCGAACGCGAGTCCATTGTGCTAAACACTCCGCTACATCCCTCGATACACACAACGGCAACGATTGAAGTGATGAAATTTGTTGCTTGGCGTACTGTTTTCGACAAACTTTCTTTTGTTGTTTTGTTGACCTTCATTCTTTCTGAAAGATTCTGCGACTTTCTTATAGATCACTAGATGTAGCCTCTGTGTATTCCACGTTACACACACACACACACACACACACACACACACACACACACACACAGTACAGAAAATTTAATAGTAACAATGCAGTAAATACATCGTTTTGTTTTGAGAGTATTTTGTACTTGCAGTGGCAATTCTCTTATATATCAAATTTTCTAAAAATTTTGTTACTCAGAATGATGTAAAAAGAATGTTCCAAGGATTTGAATACAAAATGAGAATGATGAAATAATTCATATCGCAAGTTGAAGGGAATTGGATATTTGTGCTGAACTACCAACGGAAATGTGAAATAGTAGCTGTCCTTACTGACCGGACATGGAAGCGTTATTTTTGTTTCTTAGTCTACATTCATGAATAATGAAGTTTTTGTATATGATTTTATATAGGAAACACTTCCCCAGTGCTTTCAGAAGATTACGAAAAAATGTCCTATTGTTGTCAGTTAGTGCCATCAGCGAAGGAAAATTCTGTTAGTATTTTTACTATGTATACAAGACGGCACAACATGCTGTTAAACGGACAAGGAAGCAAAGACGGACTTTAACAGCGATAAGTGTAGTTAATGTACTCCCATTGTGCTCACAAAGCAGTGCGGTGTGCGCTCTGGCCAGATAGAGCACTGTCGTCGCATTTCGCGTTGTGTTGTGTGCTATGTATTACCCCGAGCACTCTGTAAACCACGTGTGGCGCACTTCACGGTGAGAAATGCGGACATCCTGACATGCGTCCCGTGTGAGGACAGCTTCAGCTGGGGATCCTAAAACGCAGGTGAGGGCGAGCCACCCTGTTGGTAGGAAGGGGCTGCAGGTAACGGGACCGCACACGCCACGGCCACAAAAAGCGTGCCCCCCAACCCACCCGTCGCAGGCCTAACGGTCGGCCACCCCCCCCCCCCCCCCCCCCTCGCACCCCCCGTCGGCACCAGCGGCGGCGGCGCAGCGCTACCTGCTGCCCTGATCTCGATCTCCACCTGCCACCCTACTAGTGATGGGCTAAACTGCGATTTTCCGATATCAGTGATTTCTGTGAATGCTACTTTTCAGTATCTGCTATTCTTAACTGAGATTTGTTGCAGTTAAAGAGTCGCAGATAAGGAACGTAGGTCGCGTATCCCTCCGCCACTGCGATTTCTGCGACTCCAGCGATTTCTGCGACTTACCACCGTATGAAGAAGTTACATGTGCCCACACAGAAAATTGCATCTCAACAAACCTGTCATTGGTAAGTAAGTTTTACGTTTGTTCTTCCGTTGGCTTTAATTATGTATTAAAAAACAACTGTGAAAATATTAATTGTGTAATTAATATGTAAGTAGCCACACAGTAGCGTAATAGTTCGTGTTTAGAAAATGAATTCTAACATATTGTTATGTTCACAGGTACCCGAACTACATTTCAGTCACTCAGTGATAACTCAACAGTCTGGAGAAAATACCACTGCGTCTTTAGACCGTTTTCGTCAGCCGAGAGGTTAGTTTCTAAGTGTTTCGATGGACTTAATTATTTCAGTGAGATCGTTCTTACAAATGTGAAATATACCCCATTGAGTGGCTTTCATTACAGCAAATATTAGCAATCTACTCTGTCAATTATATTGCTTTTAATTAGTGACAGCAAAAATTGTTTAATATCCTTGTGATTTTGCAGACACAGTTCTGACTCTTGATTACTGGTTGCTGTACGTATCTATCCACATCAAGGCTGTTGAGAGAGACTCGTGAAGATTCAAGACAGCTCTTAGAGGATTTGCAGTTTAAAAGTGACATAATTGTGAAATAAGTGTGCAGATGAGTGATTAAACTGTGTTTTATTGAAGTTGTTATGCGATTTTAAAGGAATAATAAATGTTAAATACAGTGAGTGAATAATGAAAATCTCATTTTCCACATGTTTAAGCCGTCCTATACCGGTAATTTTCCGCCACTTATTTACTGGTAAACACTAGTTGGAGAGTGACATGCCGCCCCCCCCCCCCCCCCCCTCTCTCCACATTCTTGGTGTGACACTGACCTGTCACTTATCACGAAGTCTACAATATGCATATTGAGGCTGTTGATATGAAAGTGGAAGTAGAGATCTTCCAGTTAAATCAGGAATAGCTTAAGTGCAGTACTTGAAAGTAACACAGGAAAAGCTTCTGTAGGTGGTGGTATTGTCGGCAAAAAGTTCGTGTGTGTGAAGTTGCTACGTAGAACACCAGGTGCAAGACTTTTATCCCGAGTCTTGAACTGTGCCGGAATAAAAGTGCGGCATTCATATGACTCAATAATCCTGTTTTCATTTCACTACACTTATACAGATGTCTGAGTTCTGCTGTGTTAACATTGCAAAGTCCTGTAGGCATGTGGAGTATTAACCAAAATTAACTCTGTACAACCTCTGGTTCTTTCAGTTTATCCAGGTCCCATCTCCTTCAATTCCCACCTTTTTGCAGTTTCTTCAGTTTTAATCTACAATTCAAAACCTGGTTCCTAAATCTCTGTCTTACCATTATATAATCTGATACCTTTTAGTATCTCCAGGGTTCTTCCATGTATACAACCTTCTTTCATGGTTCTTAAACCAAGTGTTAGCTATGATTAAGTTCTGCTCTGTGCAAAATTCTACCAGGCGGCTTCCTCTTTCATTTCTTAGCCCCAATCCATATTCACCTACTACGTTTCCTTCTCTCCCTTTTCCTACACTCGAATTCCAGTCACCCATGACTATTAAATTTTCGTCTTCCTTCATTATCTGAATAATTTCTTTTATTTCATCATACATTTCTTCAATTTCTTCGTCATCTGCAGAGCTAGTTGGCATATAAACTTGTACTACTGTAGTAGGTGTGGGCTTCGTATCTATCTTGGCCACAATAATGCGTTCACTATGCTGTTTGTAGTGGCTTACCCGCATTCCTATTTATTATTAAACCTACTCTTGCATTACTCCTATTTGATTTTTTGTTTATAACCCTGTAGTCACCTGACCACAAGTCTTGTTCCTCCTGCCACCGAACTTCACTAATTCCCACTATCTCTAACTTTAACTTATCCATGTCCCTTTTTAAATTTTCTAACCTACCTGCCCGATTAAGGGATCTGACATTCCACGCTCCGATCCGTAGAACGCCAGTTTTCTTTCTCCTGATAACGACATCCTCTTGAGTAGTCCCCGCCCGGAGATCCGAATGGGGGACTATTTTACCTCCGGAATATTTTACCCAAGAGGACGCCATCATCATTTAATCATACAGTAAAGCTGCATGCCCCCGGGAAAAATTACGGCTGTAGTTTCCCCTTGCTTTCAGCCGTTCGCGGTACCAACACAGCAAGGCAATTTTGGTTATGTTACAAGGCCAGATCAGTCAATCATCCAGACTGTTGCCCTTGCAACTACTGAAAAGGCTGCTGCCCCTCTTCAGGAACCACACTTGTCGGGCCTCTCAACAGATACCCCTCCGTTGTGGTTGTACCTACGGTACGGCTATCTGTAGCGCTGAGGCACGCAAGCCTCCCCACCAACGGTAAGGTCCATGGTTCATGGGTGGTGGGGGGAGGGGTATATTTGCATAACATTGATTATTATAGGATATACTTATATTAAACTAATAAGAAAGTATCAGAACCTGTTAACCGAAGGTCAGAAGAAAAAAATATTTACGTGTAGTGGGATGCGAACCACCAACACTACCGCGATCACGGCTGCTTAAGGACCGTATCTCGCTTATTATTATACCTGAAAGTTTTATTATAGCTATATCACTAACTGAAATTTCATTAGAACAAGTTGTACCAAGAACAAGGCGTTTTTAATGGATTCTCAGGACACTGTTTATTTCAAATGGCCTACACTCATAATACGCAAGTTGCAAAAATACTTTCCCACGAAGATGACGTTTCTTGCCACTTTATTACAGCGAATCATACAATTAACGGAGCGTTTCCAAGGGCTCCCCTTCAACTGCAAGCCAATATGGCGCTTCACAACTCTGCATGTGACGTAAGATGGCTTTCTGCCCTTTCATTGGCCAACGTTCAACCGCATGCTAGATGTTGCTCGGCACGTTGGGAAGGACTTCGCACCGTGCTGTTCCACGCTATGTCAGAAACTCGGCACGCTCGACACTCAGCATTCGGATGAAGGGTCCGTATGCCGACGGCTTTACGCAGCGAGCATCACAGAATCTTGGAGCGTGGGCTGGTCGGCTCGGGCAGGAGCTGGCAGCTGGTGGAAGCGAAGCGACGCAGCGCGACTGCGGAGACGGTCGCGGCTAACCGCTCAGCTGGCTCGGTAGCTCAGCGTGTTCGGTCAGAGGGCTGCTCGCCATCTGTATCAAGAAAACTGAGTAAAGGAGTCAACGACCAACCTGAACGGATGTCTTGTGACGTCAGTCCAGACCAAACACAACGAACAATACCGAACAAAAAACCGCTCGGCGCAGAGGTCGTCCTCCGTGCGGTGGCCTCAAGTTTCCTAAGCAGCCGCGAGTTTGCGGTGTGCTATTCACACTATGTAGGGCAACAGTTGTCTTCTTAGCCTGTGACTTTCTCGCCTACAACTACATGCATACCTCACGTCGGTAGCTCGGATCAACAATTTACTCCACATCACTCGAAGAACGGAGTTATTTTTTATTTATTGATTGATTTATTTAGCACGGCAAGATTAGGTGGTGGTGGTTAGTGTTTAACGTCCCGTCGACAACGAGGTCATTACAGACGGAGCGCAAGCTCGGGTTAGGGAAGGATTGGGAAGGATTGGGAAGGAAATCGGCCGTGCCCTTTTCAAAGGAACCATACCGGCATTTGCCTGAAACGATTTAGGGAAATCACGGAAAACCTAAATCAGGATGGCTGGAGATGGGATTGAACCGTCGTCCTCCTGAGTGCAAGTCCAGTGTGCTAACCACTGCGCCACCTCGTTCGGACCAAGATTAGGTCATCTCACACATCGAAGGAACCATTCTGCGTATTTTACATTATATTCAATGAGACAAGCCTGCTACAAAATTACGACGAATAGAGAATCCAACGTTTAGAAACTTCGATGACATAAATAGTACAGCAAAAGAACACAGTTTATATTAGTTTCCAACAAATTAAAAAAAACACACACAGTGCAGACAGTTATACAAACTATGAACGACAATGGGCATGAGAAATTGCAGAACGGAGAAAGCAAGAGGAACGTGATAACGACAGGGGAAAAGAAAGCGGCGTAACTGAGAAACGAAGAGAGAGAGGAATGTCTTTGGGAGAAGGTTGCAGAGTTTCCTTAACTGTCTGATGCGAGGGAAATCAAAACATTATGACCAGCTGTTTTATAGCGCGTTGTTCCACTTTGCAAACACAGTACGCAACAGAGATTCTACAAGTCGTTGACAGCATTCAACAAGTATGTGGCACCAGATGTCTACGCACAAGTCTAGCTTATCCCGCAAATTACGGGGCGGTGGTTTACGGGCACGCAGCTGGCCCGCGGTAAGTGTTCCAGTGCGTACAGATCAGGCACATTTGCTGGCCAAGGCATCAACGTGAGTTCTCTGTAACGCCCCTCACAGCACTGTAGCACGACTCTGACCTAGCAACACGGACCGTTATCCTGCAGGAAGATGTCATCGCCATAGGGGAGACTTCGAGCACGAAACCACGCAGGTGCCCCACAATAATGTACACTTAATCCACTGCTGTCACGATGCCATCGATTACCGCGGAAGCCCAACTCAGTGTACGCCACAGCGGAGCTCTGCCCTCACCGGCCTGCACCTGTGGCGCGGTGCACGTTTCGTGCAGCCATTCGCCTGGATGACGGCGTGTAAGGACCCGACCGTCGACAAGGTGTACAAAGGAATGCGTTTCATTCAATAGGCGAAACATTTCTACTGATCCACGGCGAAAACTCAGTGGTGATGTGCCCTCTGCAATTATTAATTGACGTTGTCGCTGTGTTAACACAGAAATATGTACGGGTCGTGTCACGATCAGCTCCATGTTCAACAACGGCCTTCGAACGGTGTGCTACAAACAGTTATTCCTACAACAGCGTGGTACTCTGCCGTGAGATCTGACACAGTTCCTTGCCTACTCTTGATTACATAGGGGGGGGGGGGGGGTATCCTCCGACCACTACGGTTTGAGATAAGACGTGATTGTCCAACACCACAGGTCGTACTCGTTATTTCACCCTCCATCAACCACTTTACGTAGTTGCTTACGACGTAGCAGTACGCTAACAGGTGACCAGTTTCGCCGTTTCGGAGATTCTTGCTTCCAGCTGCAGGGCCATAACAAGGTGCTGTGTGTCAAAACCGCTTACATCAGTGGATTTCCGTCTTCTCGTTCTGTTATTACGGCCTACTGATACTTGTGACCACATGCCGCTGTTGACTAGTTTAACGATGTTTTTCATATTATCCGTATGCAGCAACATGAGGCATAACCTGAATGGGATACATCCCACTCAATGGAAAATAAATCTAGTCCGACCCATCGCAAAGAATGGAAACGAACCATCACTTTGTGATTACCGACCAGTCGTCCTTACCTGCTGTATCCGCAGTCCTGGAGTGTGTTGTCCACAGGAAGCTGACTGATTACTTAGGCTGATTTGACTTATTTGAGAAATATCAGGCCGGCTTTTATAAGAAACACAGCACAAAAACTTGTTTAATAAGGGTTACTTGTAGCCAGAAATGTGCTATGGAAAACTGTGTGACCACAATACTGACACTACGAGACTTGAGCGAAGCATTTAACACCGCCACCTTTGGCACAGTGGTCAGAAAAGTACGACAAGTAAAAAGTTTCAGGTAGAATAGGGATGGTTCTAAAGCCACTTGAAAAACAGGCGGCAGCGTGTGTGGTGTGTGGCAAACACGTTCCCTAAGGAGCTCTACAGTGGTCGGTCGTGGGTCACTGTTCTCCATATATCTTACCGACATCTCGTCGTTCCCTCCCCCTGTCAATTTCTGTGCCCACAATCCCCAGCTGTACCAAAATGCCCCAGGTGAAGCTATCTGTGCTACCATCACCCAGATGAATTACGATGTGGTTTCCGGCGGTCAGATGCGAGTCGAACTTTGGGCTTATACTGAATGCGAAAATGTCTCAAGCGCTTTTCATACTTCATTAAAAATACATTTCGGAACGTATTTCTACAGCATGTGAAACGTAAATTGTGCAATTAATCGTTGTACCAAATCTCTACTACTGCAACGCACACTAGGGTGACAGAAGTCACGGAGTACCTCCTAACATCGCGTCGTACTCCTGTTCTCCGGTATAGTGCAGCAACCTCACGTGGCACGCACTCCGAAAGTTGTTGGAGGCCGCCTCGGCAAACACTGAACCACGCTGCCTCCGTATACAATTGCGACAGTGTCACTGGTGCAGGGTTTGTGCACCAACTGACATCTTGATTACGTCCCACAAATGTCCGATGGGATTCATGTGGGATGCTCTCAATGACCAAATCATTCGCTCACCCAAACTAATCGCGAACAATTGTGCGTCTTGCTCCAACCACCATTCCGCGTTCACAGTCTGTTAGTTGCCGTCTTGCGGCCATAATCACGTCGGACATCTTTTCGAATAAATCACTTCAGTACGAACGACAGCTATTCCAATACACTGTCCCCTTTTACACCTTATGTACGTGATACTAGGGCCATCTGCACACGTGCACATCGCTACACCGTGACGTTTGCCGCCGCACTGTAATTGAGCACAGCTTGAACAGTGACACTGTACACGGCTAAAACTGATCGTAAATTCTAACGTGCAGCATCCGTCTGTTTGGACCTCGGTGGTTAACACTCCCCGTTGGGGCGGCTGCGACCAGAGCATTTGTGTGTCTACCCCACGCTGTCTCTATTTTATTGGTTTCTCGGTGAGCAGCATCTCGGTAACTCTCATCCGAGTTTAAGCACCTGTTATCTCATCATAATCAAAACATAAGATCCCAGTTGGCTAGTACCCTGGCTGTGCGCATCCACAAGACTCTTTCACAGACTGCTATTCCTTTGCTGGCGCCCACCTCAGTACAAGTTGCCCTGAACTCTAATGCCATGCTACACCCGCATATCCCCTGCACAAATGGGGGAATAGCGCAACTCCAAAATGTGACTACGAAGCCAAGAAGCAACAATTGGACACTCGAGCATAGAGTCAACAAGAGTCCTTTCACAGGTTTCGTTCAAGCTACAGGTGACGCAATTGACTACATCCGATGGTTGGCCGTCAATCTGTAATTAAGTTTGCAACACAGTGTGTGCATGCGCATCTCAGTAATGTTGACTTCATTGTTATATGAATATACATCTATTTCGATGTAAATCATAAGATAAATGAATCTTAGTCAGTACTATTATTTACACTTTCATCAGGTACATTCAACTCATTTTTATTATGTTAATACTATTTTATTATTATTTACCACGTTGAAGGTGTCATTTCTTAAGCAACTATGACGTAAAAAATAGTGTTTGAGGGGAAGCCACTGTTCGATATAAGAGAGGGCGGGCGCTATCAGGCTAAATAACTGGTCGAGTACGTCGGGAGCCGCGTGAGGCAGCTGAAGGGCGGGGCTGTCGTCCACAGCCAGGTAGCAACGCCGCGGAAGATTGTAGTGGCACTCGGAGAGGGACTCCGAGCTGAACATGGAAATAATATTACGTATAAATACTTATTGTTCTATTACGCTACTGGCGATGAATAACAACATTAAAATACAAAGAATGAACTGTCTGGAACGACCTGAAGTTGAATGAATAAGTAAAAGTAACTGCAGCAAAAGGTAATAGCAAGCTGAGATCCACACGGAGAGTGTCATGGAAATTTAATTCATCTACCAAAGAACGGTCATACAAAGCACTTGTAAGAGCGATTCGTGAGTGTTGCTGGTCGCTTCTGGCCCGAGACAGAGAGACAGAGAGAGAGAGAGAGAGAGAGAGAGAGAGAGAGAGAGAAAGCTCTGGTGAAATTCCGAGTGTGTTCTGTGAAGCCTTTTGGAAAATTTTTGCTAGCATGACCACGACGAGAGACAGAAAGCATTGGGCGTTTACTGACAGTCTTCCTTCGATGCGTTGTGTGGAAATGCAAGAAGTTGAAATGGCTCTGAACAGCACTATTGGACTTAACATCTGAGGTCATCAGTCGCCTAGAACTTAGAACTACTTAAACCTAACTAACCTAAGGACATTACACACATCCATGCCCGAGGCAGGATTCGAACCTGCGACCGTAGCAGGAGCGCGGTTCCGGACTGTGGAGCCTAGAACCGCTCGGCCACAGCGGCCGGTTTATGAGGAAGTTGACAGAGTATACTTGTAGCTATGCTTGTGTACACCGCATCTGCGTAAAAGCCGACACGAAACGCTACACAGGGGGCTGTCTTCAAGTACAGGGAAGTTGGGGTCCCGCCCCCCTGCGCCCTGCCTAGTGGCGCTATCTTCACGTGACGTACTAGTTGCCGCGCACGAGTAACACCGTGCCGGCGCAGCTTATTGGCTGGATCCCCGTTATTCGTCGTATCACCCACACGACTAACAATACCGGGCGCAGCACACAAATGCCCTTTGTCGGCTTAAGCAGAACGAAGTAAGTGGTGGGTGTAGCGCACGAGCCGTGTAATGGAGCGCCCTGGCCGTAACAGCCGGAGAAACGCAGCCCACTGTGCACAGAACTGGGACGGCGCCCGCCGCCCCGCCACGCCAGCCCGGCAGTACGCGGCGCCGCCCCGCCCCGCCCTGGCACACTCGCCTTCCGCTCTCGCCACCTGTGGCAGCTGGTTTCCACCCCAACATTCCCACCCTCAAACAACGTTCCACGATTCTCCTACACCTCAACGCCGCAGTTTATTTCCGGAACGAGGCAACGCATCGAACTGACGCTACCAAGAAGGAGCTCTTAAATCTGTCACGTCAAGTGACACTGTTAGCTCGTGCGTGACACTCAGGTAACTATATCATTTTTTCTCCGTGAATCCTCTCTTTTCCGGTAATTGAGTCCACGTTTTCTTCGTAGTTTCGTTCTCTGACTGCATTTCAATATATATGTCAATTTTTTTCTCTCTACGTGGCCGCCAAGGTATTTATCCGGGTTCTTTCTAGACTCGTAGAATCCGGGGTATATTTTTCAGGCGTTCCGTGCACCTTAACGTTTTGTAAGTCTCGTCGCTGGGAGCTTGTGGTATGTGCATAAATTCTAAACTTTTTTCAATAACTCCAGCGAGGCTGTATAATTTTTCTGTCGCCTTCCGGTTTTTTAATCTGTTGTCATTTCTCATTCTGTTTGGACCGAGAACAGTTCTCACATTTTGCATTCCTCTTTCACGCGTTTTATGCGAACTGTAAGGGCTTCTGGTTTCATAGCTGATGTCGAGAATTGTACTGTGTACCCTCTAAAGTTTCTGCAGCTGATTTTTGTGTGCTGTTTTTTCTCCGCTGCTACGTACGAGGATATCGCCTCGGCACTTGAGGTACGCGAGTTCTTCGATTTGATTATACTTTGTGGACAATTTTCGGATGTCGAGTTCTCACTCGGCCGCTGTGACCGAGCGGTTCTAGGCGCTTCAGTCCGGAACCGCGCTGCTGCTACGCTCGCAGGTTCGAATCCTGCCTCGGGCATGGATGTGTGTGATGTCCTTACGTTAGTTAGGTTTAAGTAGTTCTAAGTTCTAGGCGACTGATGACCTCACACGTTAAGTCCCATAGTGCTCAGAGCCATTTTTTTCGCGTTGTCAGTGCACGAAGTGAGCTTTTACAAATGAAATTTAGAAGTAAACCATTTCGGCGCATCCACTGACAATTTCTGTTTTCTATTTGTTTCAAGGCAATGATCTCGTCATTTGCTCAGTAGTGAGCAAAGGCGAGGTACGAAACTGTGATAGTTTCTGTAGTCCTAGCTGTACGAGTTTCCAGTATCTTTAAATTTCCAGTTCTTTTTCCACTATCTGATTCGACTTTGTCCAGGAAGGTGTTAAAGGAGAATAGAGGTAGACCGCCGGCCTGTCGAACGCGGGCTGTGATCGGGAGAGGTCCGAAATGTTGTCCACGCATTCGAGTCTATAACTTGCGGTGGTAAGTGTTTAAGTACGTTCAAAGTTTCCGGACCGAGTACTCGTTATCTGAAGACCGAAACGAGATTCACGTGGTCGAACAGGGTCCAAGCTGGCCTGGTATTCATAAATTTTGTATTGCAATGTTTGTTGTGTTGTTTTGAGGGGACAGGCTCAGAAAATGTTATACGAGTCTCGAAAGGGGGGGGGGATTTCGTAATTAACTGTTCATATTTGTTTCGACCCTCTTTCTTGTAGAATGGACGAATGAGGGGGCGTTTCCGGCCATTCGATGTTTGGTACGTCCACCACGTTTCTGCGAAGACTTCTGAAAGTTCTTTGAAAGAATTCGGTCCGATGTTGTCCAGTAATTCTGCATCTTTGACATCTGCCGACGTGGAGAGGCGAGGCGGCTGGGAGCCACTACTGCGGCGAAGCTGGGCTGTCCCGCCGGGCTCGCCGCCCGTAACCCAACACCTCAGCAGAGGCGCCCTAGGACGAGGCAGCGGCGGACTGCAAGCGACCACGCCGCTCTGGACGCTTACCAAGTGACAACTGGAGGTGGGGACGTCAATAACTCTGTCTGTACATCTTGCGCACTGTAAACAGTCGTGTGCGAGTCGAGTACGCAGATGACAATCGACGAGGTATTTTTGACTCAATAGATGAGCTTCTTCAGCCAGCCTATGACACTCGAAAGACAGAGTCACATTGACGTGAACCGAGCTGGCATTAGAGCACCCAGTGGCGGCCGGTTATCGTGTGTGCATGTGCTACAGCACACTCTAGGTATCGCGCTAAAATTATGTTCAAAAAATGTTCAAATGTGTGCGAAATCTTATGGGACTTACTCCTTAAGCTTACACACTACTTAACCTAAATTATCCTCATGCCTGAGGGAGAACTCGAACCTCCGCCGGGACCAGCCGCACAGTCTATGATTGCAACGCCTAAAACTATGCAGTTTCTCTCCGAAAGCGATTCGAATATGACATTACATTTACGCCATTTCTCTTGCAATGCGTGGTGGTGCGCAAACAAAACGAACAAAAACATGTTTTGCAGGGCTCTCTCCGCGATAATCAGAAACCGGTGTAGAGCGCTGAAATGATGGACAGCCGTACAAAGACCAACTCAGAGAAGGAACGCCGCAGTCTGGTTTTGACTGTTTATGTTCTGGTGTGACATCATCCCTGCCGGCACTAAGTGTAAAACGTTGCTCACAGTACCAGGTTAATATTTTTATTTTAAAGTGAGTGTTAAACATTGTGCAATCAACACGGCGAATTCTGTAGATGATATGCTAAGGAGACCCTTTTCTGGCAGATCTTTGGAGCAGAAAGTAAAAGTTACGCAGAACTACTCTAAATCTAAGCAGGGGAGACGGTGCGACGACGTTCAGCGATCTGACTCAGAGTGTGGGAGTAGAACCAGGTGCGTGCCCCTTTCGTGTTCCTACAACGTTTCGCCTCAGTGGGTCGTAGAAAACGGTAACACGTTCTCTAAAGATTTACGAGCAGAATATGAGGGACCTTTTAGCAATATTTCCACTCATCTGTACTGTGGTTCAGTACTCAAGCGCAACAACTGGCCATTCGTCAGCTCTAGCTCAATTCCTGCTGCTGCCAATTTTTCCACTTCATTTTAATCCTCGCAATGTTAAATGATCAACTCCAAAATTTAAAAATATTTAAACTGTACAATTTCCATACGTGGAATTAATATACTCAATTTAGTTACGCTTACTGCCCTTGTAAGTCAGGAGGCTATAGGTCGCTACATTGTAGGTGACTGTCAAAATTTTGCACGAGCTAGCACGACTGTACCACAAATTACACACCGCTAACTCTGTCAGTTCGACTTCCCATGTTCTACCATAGTTTTAATATAACAACCCTTGTATAAATTTGGATCGGCTTGACAAATATTTGTCGTAATAAGTCTAGTAAAACTACTACTTGTACTAAACACGTCTATTGAAACACACAGGTTACCATCCAATACAACAGAACGTAACCTCGTGGCTGCAAGAAATAGAATTTGCTGCTCTTAGTTATGGCGACCTTTCCTCGCACCCACAGCGTCACAGCAAGCCCGCCAACTACAGCGCATGCGTACACTACCTCACTGTAACTTGAAATTTTCCTCTCACCATATATCCAACTATTTATTACACTTCAATGGAAGCTGTTACTCGTACTGTTCCACCTTCGACCGTCCTCAGTGAAAGAAAAAGTGTCGAAACACTAGTTGAAGGGTAGGAGCTTCATTCGAACAATTGAACTGCACACGAACGCCACATTTTGAAGTCGCGTCCTTCGGCGTTTGCTCTCTCCATCTCGCTATCACCGCTGGAGCCCAACAGCAGCAGTCGACTGAGCTGAATCTCTGATCTGTGAATATCGAGATGCTACAAAGATGGCGAGGACAACAATCACGCGCGACAGGGCTCTCACACAACTTTCTGTCAATGACGAGTGATCTCTTCCACAACAGCAACGTTTGAAGGATAGCACGCAAACACAGTCCACGTGCACTTGGAACTTATTCCATCAATTTCCAAACAAGAAAATTTTCGCATTGAGAAAGTATGAAAAAAAATCTGATAACTATTACAACAGCTACGTTACGTGTGAGCACACACAGACGCGCGCGTGCCAGGGATCCGCCGGTTCCGCTCGCCACAGACGAGATGCAAGACTGCCGCGTGTCCTGCAGCCTGCTAGTACGGTCACTACGCGCTGCTAGATCGGTCGTCAGCAGCTCCGCCGGCGTCACGGAAAACAGCCCTGCCAGACTACAGGTCCTTTTGACAGACGACTGTATAACTCGGTTTTGTGTTATACCGTGCGCTCTCTAAAGATCGGCTCACTGTGTGCGAAATGGACCGCAAAAGAGTGTAACCGCGAGCATTCTCGGGAAGGAAGTCTTGTTGACGGTGGCGACGAGCTCTAACACAGGAAGTTAACATATCCCAGCCGCGTCCGCCCGCTTCACAGGAACCCATTTTGTGCTGTCGCTTCTTGTTAATCTTCGTTTTATTGCTTCCTTTGTTTTAGTGAGACGTTAAGAAGGCTGCACGAGAACGAAATTGTTTGTACAAATGTTCCACGAAAAAGATGAAAATCGACACGCGGAAAACAAAAAAGATTTCGTTTGCCCAATATCAGGACAGAGACTGCATAACGAAGAAGATGAATAGATAACATCACGTTTCAAATGGGAATTATAGCTTTATTAACGTTATATTGCAAAACGAGCGCAAACAAGAGAAAGGATAAGTGTCTTGTAAAGGTGTGTGTGTCCTGGTGGTAGGTATTGTCTATGTGAGCTGCGCGCAGTGGGTCGTTCGCAAAGTGTAGCGCGGACACTTGTTGTCGGACGCTACCGGCCCGCGCCGCGTTGTCCCTGTGAATCGCGGCGCAGGTGAAAGGGAAGGCGAGCCGAGGCGAGGCAGGCGAGGAATCTCAAGGCGGGCGAGCCATCGCCGCCTGCCTATCCTTGACTCGGCTCGGCTCCGCTCCGCTCCGCCAGCTCAATGGCGCCGCACTCGGCGGCCACGCCTCGCGCCGTTCACTCGCCGCTCCTGCTTCCTGCTGCCTGCTGCTCGCCTTTGTTTCCTACTCTGCTGGGCTTGCTGCGCTGCAGCTCGCAATAGACTCCCTCTGCAACGCCTGAGAGCCTCGTCAAAAACTCTGAACGAATCGCAACCTTTTCCGTCTAGCCTGTCTAGGGGAGCGACATATACCAGTGCTCTGCGGTTTTCGAAGTAACCAGACACACAAAATACTTCCTGCAAAATAGTGCCAGTTCTCGTAACGGTGCTGGAGGTGGACAGCGATCACGCACCCTTTTCTCCGTTGCAGATCACAGGGACTCGATAAACATTGACGTCTGGTGACAGTGACGGCCAGGGCAGATACGAGAATTCATCCTCGTCCACACAAATGCAATCCCGGACGATGCGAGCTGCGTGAACAGGGCCCCGTCGCCTCGAAAAACAGCACCACAACTGGTGAACAAATATTGTACCGTGGGCTGAACCCGAACGCAACCCTCGGCAGCAATGCGACATCGCAGAGTAACCGTGGGATTCGTGTACTACAGCGACGTGGCTGTCCAAATCGTCACCGACTCACCGAACCTCTGTCAAGGACGAAAAGTCGGACAGAAGCAGGAAACAGTGTGGAAGAAGACTCGTGCAACGATATGACTTTGCTCCACTGATCCGTAGTCAGGATTGATGCCTTTGGCACCACGTTTCACATTTACGGGCTTTCGATTACTGATAAATAGTTTTTCATTTCTAGCTCGCCATCCTATTCTATACTTGTGGAGCTCCCTAGGTGTTGTCTTGTGACACGGTTCCCGAGTACGCTATTTAATTCTGCAGTGACTTTTACAGCTGTCGTCCGCTGATTTTTCACCACAATACTCTCGAATCACCATCCATCAAAATCATTCCACACACACTTTCCTCTACGTTGTGACTTGGCGGGTGATGTTTTCCACTTTCCTTGTGTGCGTTACAAATCTTCGATGGTACGGATCTCGAAACAACCAATAGTAGGGGCAGAGGCGAGGAGAACATGAACCCACATTGCGGATTGCCTACATCAGGGGAAATTATACATTCAGGGGCAAATCTATTGTTCTCTTTTGATTGACAGGACCTTAACCTATTGTTCAGTTAAGTGTTTTTCCATGCCATCCCTCTCTCTTCCCCGTTCTAAGAAACTGAGCACCACTTCTGATATCAAATTGACTAATTAATTAGAGTGATTGAAAAAATTGGCGGAAAATAGCTCAATTGTGCCACTTTCGGTATTCACGTGCTGCTTCAGGTTTTTCGAATAGTCTGATCCTACAACTGTATGAATTTGATTGACTAATTAACCAAATCGATGTCCTTCACTTTTCCTTGCCCCCTCCCCCCCCTTCTGGAAACACTGATTGAATGACCGATTGCTGTTCATGGAATACTGTTTGTTTAAACAATTTAAGGGATACAAGGTGGTTTACGCAATATAGTTTACTTAACGAATTTGTCAGGAAACCGATTGCAATGTTTGGAATATTCAAACAATTGTGGTGCCTTTTCACTCCAGTCGTGTAATGAAACACATGATTACACTGCCACAGATCGCTTAAATATGTCTGAAGAAGTTCCACGCCTCTCGCCATCCACGCAGGCTGCCCTGGCCCCGCACCGCAGGTCCCACAATGGCTGTCGGCTGCCTCACCGCGCAGACCTGTGCAGCAGCGCATTCGGGCTTACCCGCCGGAGGACTTGGAACCCCCAATATCCGTGCCGGCCGCTGCGAGTAGCAGCGAGCTAGTCCCTATGAACAAAAGCACGCATCCAGTCGGCGTCCCGTGCTGTTTGAAGTGGTCTGTATGCGTCACCTAACCTTCGCATACTAACACACACGAGAGACGCCTTCCTTCCAAAGCAAATGCCTGACTGCGAATCGATCCAGAAGTATCGCAGAAATTAATAATTAATTTCCGGTCACATGGTTGTGATTAGGGGATACAAGGTGGACGCAGTAGCTATTTCACACACACACACACACACACACACACACACACACACACACACACAATTGACAGCGTCATGAAACTAGGAGCAGGCTGAGTCGAAATATACTTAAAAAAAGGATCTTTGCATACAGAGACAGACAGAGAGAGAGAGAGAGAGAGAGAGAGAGAGAGAGAGAGAGAGAGAGAGAGAGAGAGAGAGAGCACCGCACTTCGCTAAAGAAGGCGATTGGTGATAGTAAGCAGATCTTTGAGTCCAACGAATCTTCAAAGGTACATTCTACAGTGTAAATCTTGCGTGATACATTGTAATTCAGAGGAATGTCAATCTATAACAAATGGCTCTGAGCACTATGGGACTTAACGTCTATGGTCATCAGTCCCCTAGAACTTAGAACTACTTAAACCTAACGAACCTAAGGACATTACACAACACCCAGCCATCACGAGTCAAAGAAAATCGCTGACCCCGCCGGGAATCGAACCCGGGAACCCGGGCGTGGCAAGCGACAACGCTACCGCACGTCAATCTATAACATTTATCCCTAAATTGTAAAGGTTTGAGAGGCAAGATTTAACAATTCCCATTGCTTCTCCATTGTCACATTCTTGGTGTCGGGGTTGTAATTTCGCCGACATCTGTTCACCACTCTAATTTACTGGATCACGAAATTAACCGGTTCTGATATCGAGTTTAGAGGTGCACCCAGGACCTGCAAAGCTGTGCCCACGTACCAGTGAACAACCGTGAAAGGTGCGGCGGCAAGACGAGGGAATTCGCAGTGAGCCCAGCCCTCTGACCAGTTTAGTCAGTTGGCTTTATTGAGAAAAGGGGTGCAGCTCTGCGGCGGAAAGACGTGCCTCGAATCGTTACTTACCAACGTTACAATTTCAAACAGTATATCTCAGCGAGCACCAACATCAGCAATCGCCATTTAAAATTCACTAGAACTTGCGTGGTCCATCTCCCGCGAATTCGCCTGGCTACATGACCGACCACTGTATGTCTCGCGTAAGGATCATCAGAATGACGTGAGAGATTAGGGAGCCTATAGAGGCACACAGTTCTTTATGTTTCCCTCGCGCATTTCGCGAATGGAATAGGACACGACGTCGGTAATATTGCTACGGTGCGCCCTCCACCATCCACAGCAGAATATATATGTAGATCTATCCAGAGTGGTCCATGTTATATCCGGAAGTTTCTAGGCTGCGCGTAAAGTGAGGCATTTCCGTTCGACGCACCGACAAAAGTTGTGTAAATGCTAGAACGCGCAGCCTCGTTCTACTTCTTTCGCCTCGCCTCGCCTCGCCTCGCGCGGTTTGTTAGAAGTAAGTCGTAAATATCTGCGGAACAGTCACCTTCAAATACCGCATCGCCACGCCATGCTGGGGTGTACGCTCTCATCGACCTGAGCCCACAGGGAAAGTCATGGTAACGCTCTAAATCTCTGCTCGCCCTATCAGTGATTTGATATGCGAGATTTTTTTTTTACCAGAGTTCAATAAGGTCGTGAATAGGTGTCATTACTACGGACCGTTGGCTCATATCTCTTGTTCCATTTTTGCTCTTGATAGTTACAGAGCGAGATTTAAATGTGAATTATTTACTGTCATCATTCTCATCAATGTACTCTGAGTACCACAATATTATATTGTGCTATGAAACCAGATTCTTCGCATTACCGACCTGTTAGACTGCTCCCTCCCGCTGGTGCTATATGCAAGGGTCGCGGTCAAACTGGACTTGGATAGCCTAGAAGCAGGTGACGTCCAGTATATGCTGGCAGCTTGTCCAGTTAACGTAAAGTGCGCCACCTCAAACGATGATGTGCACCTTAAAGACAGTTGCAGACGAACAGTTCGAAGCAGGAGCACTTGAGCAGTTGGAGAAGGAACAGTACAGTCAAGGTGTGGATGAAGAAGTCTAACCAGGGAAAAACCACTATTAAAGACAGCAGGCAAAATGGCGTCAACGGGTAGCCACTAGTGGAGAGTATTTTGGGTACCGACTTCATAGAGGACTCATTCATACCACATGCGCGATACACATCACTTCACAAAGACGTTTCCTCCGTAGTGATGTCTATTCCCGATCCACTGGTGGAGAGTCAGTGGGCCGAGTCCTATTACGGCCCTCTACGAGCTGTAACTACTCTCTTCTTCACCATCCATATGTACAGAAGTACGGTTCTCGCCGTTTCCTCGAAGCTTCTGGCCAAATCTAATTTTATTTCTTCAGAATACTGTCTCAAGTCGAAAATTCTGAGTTAATTGACATTGTTCTTATTTATAAAGTTTGTCTACCCACTTGGTCCATATAACTCTATCTCATACAATATACCAGTAGTGTCTAATAACATTTGCTTTTGTAGGCACTATATATTTTCCCAGTATCCTGTCTGAATTTTGTTGTAACCGAGACCGAATCTACGTTATTATTTATGCAGCGTACTTATGTAATTTTATCCTCTGTATTCATTGTGACCTGCACTTGATGGTTGATGTTACACTAAAAGGGCGTACAGTTTTATATTTCATGCAATGCACAAATTCACATAATTGTATTGCATTTAGGATCAACTGATTGTGATAGAAAATTGAAAACATATTAATGCAATGTAGATAATCTTTCAGCAGTGGAAAGCCTCGCTGCTTCTTCCGAGGCACTTGCTTGTGTCCGCGCACTTTCGCCGGAAGGCGGCCCAGTTCCATTGCGCGCTTTCACTGTCGCTGTCGCAGCTCACGCCGCCTCCGGAAATTACTTCCTCCCGCCGGCAAGTACCCCCCCACTTCCTCCCGTGTCACCAAACACGAGGTGAAAGCCGCCGACTGTGGCTGCTCTTTTGCAAATACGACGAAAATCCTCAAACTAATCAGCCTGAGGCGCTGAGCTGTATGGGACTTAACTTCTGAGATCATCAGTCCCCTAGAACTTAGAACTACTTAAACCTAACTAACCTAAGGACATCACACACATCCATGCCAGAGGCTGGATTCGAACCTGCGACCGCAGCGGTCGCGCGGTGCCAGACTGTAGCGCCTACAACCGCTCGGCCACCTCGGCCGGCTAACCAGCCTGGACGTCATTGTGCAGAAGCATAGGTATACGTGCATCGAAGAGAAAATGTGTTGCAAAACTAGCTCAGCTTAGAACTGTAACCACCTATTAGATACAAAGGCAAGTGCGAAGAACGCACAGTACATTAACTGAGACAGAAAAAAAATACTTTGATGGCTTTCACTATGTTGTGACTATTGTTAGTTAAACCGACATATGTTTGTATGTACAAATTCCACATGCCAATGCAACACAATAATGTCCTGTCCTATTTAACTCGCGTACACGTACAGAGTACAGAGTAAAGTTGTGAGGACGGGGCGTGAGTCGTGCTTGGGTAGCTCAGTTGGTAGAGCACTTGCCCGCGAAAGGCGAAGGTCCCGAGTTCGAGTCACGGTCCGACACACAGTTTTAATCTGCCAGGAAGTTTCAAGTTACAACACAATGTTGTTTGGATTTTCTAAAGTACTGTACCTTCAAACACTGTGGAAGGGATCTGAAAAACGGACCGGTTAAAACCGACACCAGTATTTTGACTTCGAATAACAGGTATTTGTCGGTATTTGTTTTGTCTCGGGTACAACAGGTATTTTTTTATTTTCTTACTAATGAGAGAGTAAAAATCCCACCTATCAATTAGCAAATAGCAGCAATGGTAAAACTTGTTTTTTTAAGCAATTTTTTCGTAAAACTTTCATTGTTTTGAAATACTGCGTTATTACGCTAAACAGTAAATGGGTTCACTGCTGCTTCAGTAACAATGCCGACAGAACCGAGCAACAAACACGTGGCTTTGCTGAGACAATAATCATGTGGCATGGCCTACTGCAACTACGAGGGTAAGTCAATTATTATCCGAAATTTAGTTATATTTTTGTTTATTTTGGTAGTACTGTCGTTTTACGTTCATGACGCATGCTTTCTTTGTTTTTTGTTTTATCTTTGCAATCTTCAAGCTGCCAGATTAATTTACGTTAGTTTCGTTATCGCTGCCGTGATGTTAATCGTGGCTACTCCGCTGTCTATTTGCACCAACGAAGAACAAATTTTCAGTGATCCGTTTTTTGTGCTCGGAATGCGTATCAGGGTCCGAAATTCATCGAAGGCTTTCGGCACAGTACTGGGACAGTGTTTTGCCACACGGAGCGTCTACGAATGGATTGAAAAATTCCACAACGTTCGCACAAGTGTTACGCACGATGACGGAGCCGGACGGCCGTTTACCGCCACAAATGAAGAAACCATTGAGCGTTCACGTGAAATGATTCTCTTAGACAGACGATTAACTGTTCAAGTGGCACATCGTCTGCAAATTAGTCACGGTTCTGCCGTCGAAATCATCCACAACAGACTTGAGTTTCATAAAGTTTGTGCAATATGGGTCCCAAAACAACTCACACAGTTGCATAAACAAACGCGCTTGGACATCTGCAAAACATATTTGAATCGCTATGGTAACGAAGGGGACAAGTTCTTAGGATCATTACTGGTGTCGAAACATGGATCCATCATTACGAGCCGGAGAATAAACGGCAGAGTATGAAATGGAAACATCCACATTCGCCGTGCAAGAAAAAGTTCATGACCCAATCGTCCGGAGGAAAACTGATGCTTGCGGTCTTTTGGGACGCACAAGGCCCAGTACTGGAACATTATGGAGAAAGGGGCACAACAATAAACAGTATACGTTACAGTGAGATGCTTACTGCCCGTCTAAGGCCTACAATTCGAAGCAAACACGGAGGATTGCTGCCAAAGGCGTTGTGTTGTTGCACGACAATGCCCGTCCGCACACTGCTGAAACGCTCCAGAAACTCTAATTTGAAGTACTGGATCATCCTCCATTTAGTCCGTATAGTCCCAATCTTGCCCCTTCTGACTATCAATTCTTTGGTCCACTCAAACAGGCCGTCGATTTGCCTCGGACGAAGCAGTGAACGAAGCGGTGCAGTCCTGGTTCGCAGCTCAACCGAGAACCTTCTTTTATGACAGCATCAGGAAGCTTGTACAACGATTGGCCAAGTGCGTTGAAACGCAAGGAGACAACGTCGAAAAATGATGTTCCTGTAAGTTCCCCATTTGACTACAATAAAGTTTTATAACTACTTTGCGGATAATAGTTGACTTACGTGTGTGCCGTACTCGCCGAGTCTTGTCTATGTGGTAGGTATCGCCATTGTCGTCGGGCATCAGTAGTAATACAGATGGCAATACTCGTAGTCTGCAAATGTTTTACGGAGAGTGTAGAAGTAACTAACTTGCGACGTCATATGACACAAGGAGGAAACTTATCAATTTATTCATTATTTACAATAAAAATACTTAGTGGCTCATTTGTTGCCTATTTGTAGACAATATGCTTTCATCTAATTGCAGCTTTTGGAAACTGGCTACTAACATGAAAAATAGAGTGCCACAACCTAAGTTTTCACCCTTCAGCACTGAATATCCTTAATGTCCAAATAAGCATACGACACTCGATTATACTTTTTTTTCTTTTTACGTTAGGTCCGCCAGTTATGCAAAAGACCCTTTTTCTCAATACCCAAACATGTTTCGGCACCACTGTGCCATCATCAGTGGGTTTTCGCTTTTATTTATTCTGCAATGTGAACGTTTTTTTAAGTGATTATAAAATTATGTGCATTTTTCGTTCAAACAAAAGATCGTTTCCTTTCTGTAAATACCTTTGCATTGGGTTGCATCAATTTTCTGGATCACTTTTCTGTTAGTTACTACACGTAGCTTGTCATCTGCAACCAAACGATGTTGATGAGAAAGTTGGGAGTTACCGTATCTTCTAGAATGTAATTTAGTTTTTCGCGATGTTTTCGCGCCTATTTTCGTATTAACTTATGTTTTCGTGTGGCAACCACTTCCATTCTCCGCAGCATGCTGAGCTGTTGTGATGCAAACGTAACTGTTACAAGTATTTTCCACAAATAACGTAGTAAAATACTTTTCGCTGCACCAGAACACAGTGTGATTGTGGTTTGTTACGTGTCGCAGCCCAATTAGTGTTCATTTGAGTTCGGTGCCAAATTTTAATTTTATTTGCATTTTGTGTGTGTGTGTGTGTGTGTGTGTGTGTGTGTGTGTGTGTGTGTGTGTGTGTGTAGACTTTATCTGTTTGTGCTGTTTCAATTTGTTAAGTTCCTTTAATGTGTTAAATAGTGTGCCCTTGCAGAGTGCAGTGTATTCTTTTAAGAATTGTTTTCCTTCTGCTATTGCTTTCTGTATATAGAAGTTTTCCTCGATGGTCAGTTTCCTGTATAGTCTGTGTCTGGGTTTCGGTATTCTTAAGTCTGTTTCTATTGTGGTTGGGTGGTGGTTGCTGGCTATAAGGTGGTCAGCAAATGTGCTATGGGAGCTGCTGCTTTTTAAAGCTCTGAGATGTTCCGAATATCTTGTTTTGAAGTTTCTGCATGTTTGTCCTATGTATACTGACTGGCAAGTGTTGCATGTGAGTTCATATATTCCTGATATGTTAAATTTATCCATGGGTGTTTCTTGTGTTCTGATCTTTTTCTGTGTTGTGTTCTTCGTTCTGTATCCTATTTGAAGTCCCTGTTTCTTTAATATGTTGCCTATTCTGTGAACAATCTTGTTATTGTATGTATGTGCCATTTGGTTTTGTGTCTGTGTGTGTTGTTGCTCTGTTGTGTCTTGTGTGTAGTCATTGTTTGTGTTTTGTGTTGTTCTGTTCTGGGTGAGTAACTTTATAGCTCCCTTAATTCGCCGACAGATAGTGCTTAGCTCTGCCTTTTGTCGTTGCAGAGTTTTAAATTCCTAAAGTTGTGGTATTCTTTTTGAATCACCCTGTATAACTTTGTAGTTCTTTGGTTTTATTATGTTTCTAATGATCATGTTCTCCACGTTGTTCATGGATATGTCAGCTAGGAGGCCACTGACTGGTAATCCCATTGACAGTCCGTGTTGAGAATAAAATTCTTTGTTGAATACAAATAACTTTGTGATGTTATGGTCTTGAGTATGTTTGTTATTTCATTGATTTGTGTGTCTGGTATGTTTCCTTGTTGTTTTAATCTTTGTGTGATGATGTTGATTGTTTCATTTATTGGAATGCAAGTGAACAATGATGTGACGTCGAATGAATGAGGGTTGCTGTGTCCGGTATGTGTATGTTCTTGATTCTGTCTATTAACTCCTTTGAGTTTTCCAGATTACTGTTGTTATCAAACGTGTACAGGTGTTCCAGTAGTGTGTGTGTGTGTGTGTATGTGTATGTGTGTGTGTGTGTGTGTGTGTGTGTGTGTGTGTTTGTTGGATTAGGTCGTAGGATGGAGCATTTCGGAAGTTAATGACGGGTCTTAATGGGATATTATCCTTGTGAACCTTTGGTAGGGCATTTAGGGTGGGTGCTTTTGGATTTTTCTGTGTCATCCTCTTTACCTGGCCTTCTGAGAATGTATTATTGATGTTTTTCAATGTCTGTTGAATAGGTTTTTTTTCTGTTGGGTCACTGATCAGTTTTGTGATATTGTTGTCTTTGAGAAATGTAGTGTTTTCCCTACGTATTCCTTTTCATCCACAATTACAGTACATTCCCTTTGTCTGCCCTTGTTACTATGTGATTGTCCTGTTTCAATTTTTGTTTAAGTTTGCTGGCTGTGATTTCCTCTGATGTTTCTGATTAGAAATAATTGTGGATTTGTGTGTTCTGATTATAGGTGTTATTTCTGCAACTACTAAGTCTGTTGTCAAGTTTGCATTAAAATTTAGTCCGCTCAGTTTTTCTTGTTCCTGTATCTTTATCTTTCCGTACATCAACTTTGGTTGAAAAGCCTTTCAGTTTATTCCCTTTGTAAATTGCTCTTCACCAAATTACATGCACCACGTAACAGCAGTCTTTTATACGCACTTTTTGGAGATGAGCCACAAAGCCACAAAACCTTTTCTGTGAATAGCTTTCTGAACAGCGGTCTTCTGTAGTTTAACTGCATAGTTTTAATTAAGGATAGGCCCGCTGGTTGAAATGGACTCATTACGCTTCGCGGCAGGAAGAGTGTTTTGAAACGTCCATTTTTATCTATCAAGAAACCTTTTTGTAGGATGAGTGGACGCATTGTCCACAGTGAACATCCTTTCCCTTTGGCTGTCGCTATTTTTTTACTTCAGGTACGAAAATTGAATCGTATCTTTGGTTTATTCTAGTAAAAAATGGCATCTTTTCTCACATTTTCTTATCAACAGAAGGGGTCTTTTGTAGCTTGCCGCACAGTTAGCATCGTTCAGCACGGCAACACGGTCTTTACTTACCCTTATGGCCAGGAGCACTAGTTTCCCTTTTTGAGGCTAAAGTCATTTCACGCAAAGCCTTCCAAATAACGCTTGCCTCATCTGAGTTGTATAAAAGTTCAGGATCATAAGATTCTGCCTCAATTTTGAATTTTTCAGTAAAATCTTCTGCTGCTTTTGGGCCTGCCGATAGATTTTCACCACTTAAATCCAATTCACATTTACCGTGGCTTGCCATTTGTCTGCTTTAAACAAAACAAACTGTCTGTTTTCGCCACTAAAAATTGTCCTTTTTCGCAAGCCACCGGTCCTGAAAAGCGTATTCCAGTGCTCGACGTCGAAAAAAACCACTTCAACACCGCTTCAAACATGTTCAAATGTGTGTGAAATCTTAAGGGACTTAACTGCGGTCAGTGCCTAAGCTTACACACTACTTAACCTAAATTATCCTAAGAACAAACACACACACCAATGACCGAGGGAGGACGCGAACCTCCGCCGGGACCACTCGCACAGTCCATGACTGCAGCGTCTGGGACCGCTCGGGTAATCCCGCGCGGCTAACACTGCTTCTTTAAGCTCTTTGTTTTCTGCTGCGTTCGTCGCTTTTCTCGACTAATTTCCACCTGAATTTTCAAGGACGGAAACAAACTTTAAAACTGAGGACTTGCTTTTTTATGTCTGATTTGTTTATGTCCTCGCGGTAAACATCTTAGCTAACTACTTACCATTCACGCCTTTGCCTAAGTGTTCAAAGACATTTCTTTTGCCCTCAAAGCTAATACATCTTTTTTTTTTGTATTTTAGAAGAAATATGCCGCACAGTAAACTCTCAGAACAAAACAAAAGATACTGAAGACGGAGAGTATAGCGACAGATCAATGTATCCGTTGCAGTCACACTGACCAATGTAGGCCGCACTGAATGACGGACACCACGACACAACAATGTTAGTGGGGGATTGCTAATACAACAACGCGCGTACTGTATTCGTTGCTCATTGGAAGGTTGTCTTTTAATACATCCGCTCGGGATGGATTTTAGAATCATAAAGAAAAGTTTACTGCACTGTATACTGTAATAATTGTCGAACAAAATCAATTTCATTGAGACAGTACATTTATGTTCTTCCTCAAAGCGATCTGGGTAACTCATGATCCGGGTAACTCATGATCCGGGTAACTCATGATCCGGGTAACTCATGATCCGGGTAACTCATGATCCGGGTAACTCATGATCCGGGTAACTCTTGATCCAGGTAACTCTTGATCCGGGTAACTCTTGATCCGGGTAGTTGGAGTTCGGGTAGTTGGAGTTCGGGTAACTGGAGGTGCACTCTAATTATATCGCCGCGCGGAGTGGCCGCGCGGTTCGAGGCGCTAGGTACGGATTGCGCGGCCCCTCCCATCGGAGGCTAGTCCTCCCTCGTGTGTGTGTGTGTGTGTGTGTGTTCTTAGCATACGTTATTTCAAGTAGTGTGTAAGTCTAGGGACCGATAACCTCAGCAGTTTGTTCCTTCAGAAATTCACACACGTTTGAATATTGTTTTTGTATTTAGGTCGGAACGACAGAAGCAGAGGAACTGACGCACACTGAATATCGAACACACTGTTTACAAGTATACCAGAGTTTCGTGAGGATAGCGCCGTTTCGTTTCCCGTTCAACGAATCTCATCTACGTTCCCATCGGTGCTTCTCTGAATTTCTTCAACACCTGTATTCAGGTAGTGAACAATCGCAACAAACCACTCATCTTTGCTAACACTGGTTTAACACTTCACACAGAGACACCATACCCTGCGACCCACACATTTCGGCGTGGTTTTCGGGTGCTACACCAAATAAGCTCCCGTGAAAGGGATTTATATTTTGTGACTGACAGACTGCAGTTGCTGGGGTGGCAGTGTTACCGGGGCGGCGCTGCGCGTACCCACAGATCGACAAACAGCGATCACTTGGCCCTCGGGAAAGAACTACTAATACTATTGGACGGTGGCTGGCTCCTGCCACAGACGCCCTGAACCGTCAATCACAAGGTAACATTAAACACAGTACATTTCACTGCCCTTCCGTTGCCGAGAAACATACAGGCTAAAGATCACGGATCAGATTCGAACCGGCACGCGTCGTTACAACATGCAAAACCGAGGACATTTTATTTCTACCCATCATACCAGCAAACTACTTTCCGAGAGATCTAAGAGTTTAGGATTTCGATCTGAATGTTCAAATTATCTTACACCAATGCCACGGTGAAACTGACGTAGGCAATTCACGTAGGAACATTCTACCAGTTCCCTGAAGTCAAATGTCCTCGATTTAGGTCAAACCATCTAGTCCCTAAATATCGGCAGAACTATCAGGGATGCTTACCGTAGACGCGTCCTCCTGGTCGAAAAACCACTGAACGCATACAGCGGCCTTAAGAGCGCGAAAATACGCCACAACTGTAGCGCGAATGAATGAAATCGCTCGCGGAATGAAAGGAGCAGTTCAGTCAGACACGAGAACAGGCAGAGCTGCCAGGTTCAGACCAGCAACTCCGTCCGGTAACGGCAGGCGCGGCGCAGCAGCAGGCAGTCACCTCCGGCGACGTCGGCCGATTGTGGACGCCGTAACTAACCGAGGCTCGTGGCAACCTCCTCGTTACAAACGTTGCACATTGTACACACAAAATATTCTGTGCACACTTAGCGCGTCAAATTACAATAAAAACTCTAGCTTCCGACCAAAATTTTCGTCCTCTTCGTGTGGAATAACTGTCCGTCGTGATGCTGTTCTTAGGGGTCGCTGGATTTCTCTGCAACCACTCAACGTCGAGGGCTCGTTTCCGTGCAAGACTAAGACTGTGGCCACTATGAGGTTAAAGTTCCTCGTGATCTCTAATGGTTCTTCGATGACAGCCGGTACTTTCTTGGGACAGTATTTCTGTTCACACAACAATTTCATGTTCAATCGTGTCTGCGCTCAGCAAACGACGAATTCGTCTAAAACGTCATTTCTGATGTGCCGCTGCGTTCTGCAGAACATTGGGAGATGGTACGAACTGGCAGGCCGATTCGTTGCTTCTGCTCTGACAAGGGACTCAAATCCCAGAGATTGTGGGGCCGAAACTCTTCTTAACTGGACGCAGGATTTCTCGTGCCTCCTTGTGGACTGGCCTACGGAAGTTCTGTGCGCTGAGATGTAAGTCATTGCGGTACACAGAGGCCGTTCTACTGAAGCGAGAAGAAACAGCAACGCTCGTTTCGTCTGAGTGCTAGGGTGCGTGCTGTCCACTTCATCCGAGAAGTTTCGAAGAGCTTCCATACCTTGCGGCCAGGTACCAGACTGTCCAACTGCAATTACAGAAGAGACGGCGGCCCTGCTCCGTGGCGCACGGAAGCGAGCTCTGGGCGTGCGGGACTGCAGAGAGAGTCCGTCGCCGCACACACACGCCGTCACGATCTCTGGCAACGCGGCAGTCTGACCGAGACCCTCACATAACCAATGAGGAGGTATTGAATAGAATTGGGGAGAAGAGGAGTTTGTGGCACAACTTGACAAAAAGAAGGGCCCGGTTGGTAGGACATGTTCTGAGGCATCAAGGGATCACAAATTTAGCATTGGAGGACAGCGTGGAGGGAGACCAAGAGATGAGTACACTAAGCAGATTCAGAACGATGTGGGTTGTAGTAAGTACTGGGAGATGATGAAGCTTGCACAGGATAGAGTAGCATGGAGAGCTGCATCAAACCAGTCTCAGGACTGAAGACCACAACAACAACAACAACAACAACATACACCACTTTCCCCTATAACACTACGGACATTACACTTAACAATTAAAACTCTTCAGAATTCTGTTTGAAATTATGAGAGAGAGAGAGAGAGAGAGAGAGAGAGAGAGAGAGAGAGAGAGAGGGAGAGAGAGATGGGAAGATATCTAGCTACGCTCTTTTTAGTCGAGTTAGCACCCTCAGTGATTACTTGCGATTCCGCAATTAGACCAACAGTAATGAAAACCTCTTCTCGTCTTGACCATGTTTTGTGTGCATACAGCACGCAAATGTACAGACAAGTTGTACAGTGTATGCACATAAAACGCGATCAAGATGGAGCAGCGTATTAATCAGTGCTTCATGTTTCGTCACGTGCTGCAGTCGTAGCCTCTCAAGAACGCACGATCCCAGTGCACACTCCCTTCCTGACCTCCTGCGGCCTGGCAGCGACAGAACGCAGCCGCTCAGTGCCGCCCACGTGAGCGACGGCTCCGGCACATGTACAAGTTTCCGCTGGCTTGCCGACACCGAGTCCAGAAACGGGCTACGGTTCGACACAGAAATGTAAACAAGCTGTCGGTGTGCTGCACAGTTGCTGGCCGTAATGACACAGGCGGCAGTTAGCCAGTGGTAAACAAAAGTGATATTCCAACCTAATGACGTCCCAGTGTGTCTGAACGGCGTCGCAGTAGTTCAGCTGTGACGGAGCAAGAGCCGCACGTCCACACCCGGAACATGGCAAAGCTGTAGAGGCAGAATCTAGAGTTACTATTCCGCGGTATTTCCACCCGTAACGCGTGTAACTACCATGGAAGCGAGACACAATGCTTCTGTACCGAATTACATGTCTGCATCACGTTTCGACAGCACATCTACAAAATTTTACGAATGTTAGTTCAAGTACAGGGGCATCATTTCTTAATATTAACTGAAACTGAAGACTTTACATTGATCGTAAAGGAAACCAAGTTCTAAATTTCCGTAATATCCATATTACTGACGTTTAAGTGCCACTATTCACACGATACTCTTATGTATTCTCACCTTTTGCAAAAAGGGTTCGGTGCGAATGCCGACGACGTTAACTTAGTAATCCGCCAGGACGTTGACTAAGAAGACTGCGCCGTGACTGCACGGCACCAATACGTGTTGTACTTATCCTCTGAACAGCTACTTGAGGATCTACACCTCGCTTGCTGCTACCGGAGTTTCAGCAAGGAAAGGAAGAAAACAAAACAAGATAAGTCAGCACGGGAGGTACATGCCTTGAGTCGTGTTAGTATTGGTGATTCTGAACAAAAAAATTCATATGGACGTAAGCCCTATTCCGATTGATTTCCGAGATAGAACGCCTGCGACGTTAGTTTTGTATGTTTTTCTTGAATAACTCGAAAACTGCTGCCCCTAGCGAAAATGTCTACCAGTGCAAAATTAAGCCATCATTAAATTTCCTACAAAAAGATCCTACTCAGTTTTTCTTTAGGGCTAACAGTCTGCACGGAGAGAGCGAGAGAATACTTAAATTCTCGCGCAACGCTCATGCGCTGGATCTTGGGTAGTTGTTGTGGGCCAATTCGAAGTACTTCCCCGGCTTGATAGACTACAAGTGTCCTGCGTGAAGCCGTTCGCCTCACATTCCTCTACACTAATGAGGTACATAGTAAACAATGACAATGTAGTTAAAACACAGAAACATAAATAACCATGTACATCTCGCAAACCATTCGGAATAGACTTTATGTCCATCAGAAGATTTTTGTTCAGAATAACCAATACTATCGCCGCTCAAAGCATGTACGAGGCGTATTCAAAAAGTAAGGTTCCATTAGGCGCGAAATGGAAACAACTGTGAAAATCCGATGGAAACAACTGTGAAAATCCGATGGAACTTTGCTCAGATGTGTTAGGCAGTGTCTTTAGCATGCCCGTCGATCGTTTTACGTCGCTCTTTCCAGTTCACAGTGCAAACTGATCACGCAGAAATGCCCACCAAGTATGTGAATCTGGTGAGAGATTTCGCCAGAAGCAATGCAACCCACATAAGATAAATGTCATGCGTCTATTTCTTCAAGACAATTTTCAGCAGCGTTCTGTAGGGCAATAAAGACCCTTCTCGAGCGTTTTCGATGGCAAGTGTTTGATCACCCACAATACTGCCCTTAATTGACACCCTCCGTTGTTCATATCTGCTCATATGAACCGCTGGCTACGAAGAACGTATTTTGGCACAAACAACGAAAGGCAGACCAGCGTAGAGATTTGGTGGAAAGCACAGGTGGCTGCTCTCTGTGACCAAGGTACTGGAAAGTTTGTACAACGCCAGGGCAAATGTCTCTGTCGGAGCGACGACTATTTAGACAGGTAGCCCGAAGGTGTGGCTAACTGTTGCGAATAAAAAAAAATTCTGATTTATCTTGTACACTGTGGTTTCCATTTCGCGACCGATCGGACCTTACTTTCCGAACTGCCTTCGTACCTCTCCTCATGACTCACCCTGCATACACTGTAAGAACGCTCAATGGAGGCGCCCAAGCTGCTTTGCCACGACCGCTGAAGGCAATATTTTATTGACGGACATCAACAACTTGGAAGATTAACATAATCTATTACCTCCAGCAACCCACTGATCTCAGAAGGCACAAGGTTCCCCCCTCTCTCTCCCTCCGCCGCCCCCCCCCCCCCCTCTCTCTCTCTCTCTCTCTCTCTCTCTCTCTCTCTCTCTCTCTCTCTCTCTCTCTCTCTCTCACACACACACACACACACACACACACACACACACACACACACACACACACACACGTAACACTGTTTGCCTTGTCCGACGAACCAAATATGTAACAAAAAGGGAAAACACAGGAAAACAACCACAATTGCAGCAAGGCTTAGCTCGGAAAGAACAAATCTTGCTGCCAGTGATTGTACCATACAAACAAAAATAACGAGTCGCTTGTATTATATGGCACAAAAACTGCACAAAAAACCTAACGCAATAGCGACGAACATCCAAACAGCTCTGATTTGCTTTGTAGTGAGAAATCATATTTTTAAGATTGAATTCGATGCATTCCCATTGGCAATGAGAAACGTGTGATGCGAATTAACAAACGTGGCGGCAAAATTTAAACGTTACTAATTACCAGCTGTTTGAACCAAATGCGCAGCCAGCACCTGCACATGCGCGAGTGTTAACACCAAAGAACTCTCATAGTTTCACACTATCGGTGAATCCGAATGATATTCCGCCGTCATACACAACGTGAGAATACTGTATGTTCTTCAGGGACGACGTTTTCCGGAAAGGATGGACGACAGACAACTGTCTGAAAACGAAATATACCTGAAACTGACACGCAATTAAGAAAGTAATGTAACAGAAAATTGAAAGCCGCAGATAAGGAGAAACACTGCGTGGTGAAGCAGCTACAGCAAAAATCTGTCGGAATAGTCGTGGGTGACTGGAATTCGAGTGTAGGAAAAGGGAGAGAAGGAAACGTAGTACGTGAATGTGCATTGGTGCTAAGAAATGAAAGAGGAAGCCGCCTGGTGGAATTTTGCACAGAGCACAACTTAATCATAGCTAACACTAGGTTTAAGAACCATGTAAGAAGGTTGTATACATGGAAGAACCCTGGAGATACTGACAGATTTCACATAGATTATATAATGGTAAGACAGAGATTTAGGACCAAGTTTTAAAATGTAACACATTTACAGGGGCAGATGTGGACTCTGACCACAATCTAATGGTTATGACCTGTAGATTAAAACTGACGAAACTGCAAATAGGTGGGAGTTTAAGGAGATGGGACCTGGATAAACTGAAATAACCAGTGGTTGTACAGAGTTTCAGGGAGAGCATAGGGAACAATTGACACGAATGGGGGAAAGAAATACAGTAGAAGAACAATGGGTAGCTTTGAGGGATGAAGTAGTGAAGGCAGCAGAGGATCAAGTAGGTAAAAAGACGAGGGCTAGTAGAAATCCTTGGGTAACAGAAGAAATATTGAATTTAATTGATGAAAGGAGAAAATACAAAAATGCAGTAAATGAAGCAGGCAAAAAGGAATGCAAACATCTCAAAAATGAGATCGACAGGAAGTGCAAAATGGCTAAGCAGGGATGGCTAGAAGAGAAATGTAAGGATGTAGAGGATTATCTCACTAGGGGTAAGATAGATACTGCCTACAGGAAAATTAAAGAGACCTTTGGGGAAACGAGAACCACTTGTATGAATATCAAGAGCTCAGATGGAAACCCAGTTCTAGGCAAAGAAGGGAAACCAGAAAGGTGGAAGGAGTATATAGAGGGTCTATAAAAGGGCGATGTACTTGAGGATAATATTATGGAAATGGAAGAGGATGTAGATGAAGATGAAATGGGAGATATGACACTGCATGAAGAGTTTGACAGAGCACTGAAAGACCTGAGTCGAAACAAGGACCCGGGAGTAGGCAACATTCTATTAGATCTACTAACGGCCTTGAGAGAGCCAGTCCTTACAAAACTCTACCATCTGGTGAGCAAGATGTATCTGACAGGCGAAATACCCTCAGACTTAAAAAAAATAAATATAATTCCTATCCCAATGAAAGCAGGTGCCGACAGATGTGAAGAGTACCGAACAATCAGTTTAATAAGTCACGGATGCAAAATACTAACGCGAATTCTTTACAGGCGAATGGAAAAACTGATAGAAGCCGACCTCGGGGAAGATCAGTTTGGATTCCATAGAAATGTTGGAACACGTGAGGCAATACTGACCCTACGACTTATCTTAGAAGAAAGATTAAGGAAAGGCAAACCTACGCTTCTAGCATTTGTAGACTTAGAGAAAGCTTTTGGCAATGTTGACTGGGGTAGTCTCTTTCAAATTCTGAAGGTGGCAGAGCTATGCCAAAGATTTTGCTACACCGTATTAGGCATGGTAATGTTGTGAGTCTTTGGCATTTCCATATTTCTGTCCACACCCTGTAATAATTCCACTTCCCGAAAAGGAATCTGTTGTCAGGTGTCAGTATTAGATAACCGTTAGTTTAATACATGTTGGTTGCAAAATACTAACGTGTATTATTTACAGAGGACTGAAAAAACGTAAAGGCCAATCTCAGGGAAGATCAGATTAGATTCTGTAAAAAAGTGGGTGGCTATGTCGAACCTATGAGTAATCTTAGAAGATAGGTTAAAGAAACGTTGTGTCTGAACTCCTAAGGGACCAAACTGCTTAGGTCATCGGTCCCTAGACTTACACAATACTTAAACCAACTTAAACTAACTTAAGCTATAACAACACACACACACACACACACACACACACACACACACACACACACACACACACACACACACGTCCGAGGGAGGGCTCTAATCTCCGGCGGGAGTGTTAAAGAAAAGCAACCACGTTAATGCCATTTGTAGACTCTTGAGAAGGTTGACTGGAACACAAACTTTGGAATTTTGAAGATAGCAGGGGTAAAGCAGATGTATCAAAAAGGTTATTTACTACTTGTGCAGGAACCAGATGGCAGCTGTACGAACTGAAGGGCACGAAACGGAAGCAATGGTTTAGAAGAGAGCGAGATATAGTTGTAGCCTATGCTCGATCTTATGAGATTTGTACAATGAGCAAGAAGTACAGGAAATGAAGGAGAAATTTCGACGCGAAACTGAAGTTCAGGGAGAAGAAATAAAGCGTTTAAGGTTTGCCTATGCCATTGTAATTCTGTCAGAAGCACCAAAGGATTTGTAAGAGCAGTTGAACAGAATATATAGGCCCTTGAAATGAGTTTATAAGAAGAACATTAACAAAAGCAAAAGACGGGAAAGAGAATGTAGTCAAATTATATCAAATATTGCGGAAATTACATTAGGAAATGAGACACAGAAGTTGGGAGACGGTTTTTACTATTTGAGCAGGAAAATAATTGATGATGGCATAAGTATACAGGATATAAAATGTAGACTGGCAATCGTAACAAAAAGCATTTCTCAAAGAGAGTGCATTTGTTACCGCTGAATTTAAAACTGAATGCTAGAGTATCTTTTCTGAAGGTCCCAGAATGAGATTTTCACTCTGCAGCGGAGTGTGTGCTGATATGAACCTTCCTGGCAGCTTAAAACTGTGTGCCGGATCGAGACTCGAACTCGGGACCTTTGCCTTTCGTGGGCAAGTGCTCTACCATTCGGATTTCGAGTCTAGGTCCGGCACACAACTTTAAACTGCTAGGAAGTTTCTTTTCTGAAGGTGTTTGTCTGTAGTGTATCCTCGGCTGAATCTGCTGTTCAGAGAAGGAGAGAACAGAAGCTTTTGAAATAGGTGCTGAAGATTAAATCGGTAGATCGGATAACTAATGAATTACTAAATGGAATTTGGGAGAGAAGAAGTTTATTTGACTGGAGTCCAGTGAATAGTTTCAAATGTAACTTGCAGTAGTTATTCGGAGACGAAGAGGATTGCCAAGGTATACATTCGGTGAGGACTGCATCAAATCGGGCGTCGGACATGAGACGACAGCGGCTATTTAAGACATTAGACGACGCTCGACCGTCAGCTGGTAACTTGAGCCAGCGGATCGGAGCTGAGACGGAGCTGGTGTGCCGGAAGAGCGGCCACTTGCCGGGACAATGGCGGCCGACGTTTCTAAATCGGAGGCGCGGCCTGCGAGGCGGATTAATTGTTCAGATACGGCGGGACGGCGGAGCTGGGCGGCGCGGACCTGCATTCGCTGGAGGGGCGGGTTCTCTCGGCCGTAGCGGCTTCCACCGCAGAAATGCTGGAGAGCCGACTTAACTAGCAGAAGCAGTAGCGTAGCAGTGTACACTCAAACAACAGTCATGACTGCCAAGGATGTGACGCACTTGACAAGTTATGATGCCGAACCTTTCACATCTCTAAAAGGTACCTAGTACGTACAACAACTATTAACTATTCAGAATTTATTTCACCACTAAATTACTTTTATTATTTACGTTTCTTATGTCGTCTCATTTTAACAATTTCAATTCTACTACCTATGTATGTACTGTTCACTAGCATTCATTATCACACTGAACAGTGGCTTCTATAACATAATTCCAACATGTATGTGTGTTTCCTGACATACCAGACTGAAGATATCGTGATAACACGCCGGAAAACAAAGCTAGAAATGAGAACAACAACATCATCATGAATTCCACTGGAGAGGATGTGGTATCGATAGCTGCAATGCCACAGCGTAGATCCGCTCTCTAGGCTGGTACTACCAGAGACACCGACGACAGCGCCCTCCAGCCAGTGCTGTAGAGACCTACGAGCACCGCGACAGCTTCAGCCTATTTCATCAGGTGCAGCCAGCCAGGGCACTTCGCTTCAGTTTGCTCTCCATACGACGGGTCTAACACTTCGCATCTGTACAAAGTTATATATTCTTTTTTGCACCAGTAAAACATTTTCTTGCAGTACCGACTTGTATTACCCTTTCCCGTTCCTACCCACGCGCCGCCTCCCAGGCGGGATGCAAAAGAGGACACGGATGGTACAACTGAAATCTTAAGAGTGTGACATAAAAAGAAGTTTAATACTCTTAACTACAATAATCAGTTCCGAAAACACGTCTGCCAACAAATCGGATTATAAGTTTCATGAAAAAGTTGCTAATTATGTAAGGTGTCAGGCAAATCCAACACCTTCCATGAAAACCCTGATATGATAATGAAATCCAGTAGTATGTCACATAGCTCCGAATAAATCGTGACATTAAATTAACCAAAGTTATACGAGTAGAGTGAGCAAATGGAATACCACAGACTAACACAAGAATGCCTAAATGCATGTTATACCTTCCCACCATAAGACAGTCGCAGTTCCGAGGGGAGAAACGAGAACAGAAGCCGAGAGCAGAACCATGTTAAGCTAGAAGGCCCTACGATAAGAGACGGACTGGACACCCACGTCGACAGCTAACCACTAGGACAACGCCAGCTGCAAGTTTTAGCGTGAGACTTTTTTGCGTCTCTGTTACGTTAGGACCACCCCCCCCCCCCCCCCCAGCCCATGTTAAAAGATAGAGCCCTTCAGAAGAACAGTATAGATCTTACGATAACGCTAAAAGGACCACACCAGCTGCAAGTTTTAGCGTGAGACTTTTTCGCGTCTCTGTTGCGTTGCAAACCTTAAAAACATTGCCCCAAGACGAAAAGTATAATGTTTCTGATTGGATAGACAGAACTTTTGTAGGCAGACCTTAAGGCCTTGACTGGTCAGATGAAAACACAGCCAGATAGTTGTTTTTTTTAAACCAACTTCGGTAATTGGTAGTAAGGAGAAGCGAGGAGAAGTTAGTTAGTTCCGAGACGGCGAGCTGGATGGCTGCTGCGCCAGCCGTCGCCCCCTGACGAACACCGACAAGGTAATGAACGCACGCGATGCCGCACAACAGCGCATAAAGCTTCACTCAGAACTGCAGAAGTCTCATCTGTTACACCCCCTTTTTGCGTAATACTAGTGTCGATCGTAAATTAAAGCTCATGGTGTTCACATTTGCCACTTGAAGAACAGATCTGAAACGCGATGATTTTTCTGTTATATAGTTATTGAGAAGCCACATCAGCCACTGTAATTTACGACAAGTTAGATAAGTAACTAAAGATAATTGAGGGTCACTGTAGACCATTTTGATAGTTTTCTCTTTTGTGAAATTTAATTTAAACCTAGATTATAGATGTGATATGGCATAGGTCATCCTTCGATCCATTGTAGAACTTGCAAACCCATTCAGGGAATATTCGTTCACATTTTTGTTGAACACAGTTGGTTTTTACCATCCTGCATTAAAACACTTCCTTTTATCAATAGTGCAATTTATAAACAATGTTTTGTGACTAGAATAAAATTTGCAATGGTAAACGTAACTGCTTTCTCGACGTTATTTTACCAGCTAACTAAAAATAGGAAAGCCTTGAACCCCTTCCACTAACTTTAGTTAGTATTAAGATTCTTTTACAGGGAGTGCAGTGGAGCTGACGCTGAAATTATTAAGTATTTGATTATATCATCGCTAGTCTCACTGAACTTCTGCTTCTGAATTCTACATGTCATGTGTGGTCTGGCGTCTCCTCACCAGCAACAGGTCCCAGGTTCAAACTAGTCAATTCCCTAAAAAATACGCTCAGAGCGTCGTTGCGCAAAAGTGGTAGGGAGACACGATATAGAACAAACAGACAGCACCATGAATGTTTAGAATTAAACAAATCGTGCCCTTAATAATAATGAAATGAATTTGTTTACTCAAATATCTACGGCAAAAACCTCAATCCACCAATGTAGTTTCCATGACAGGCCGCAAAAAAGTAACACTGACACGGTGAGACTTCCTACGATAGAGCAAAAGAGTATAGCTGGCAAAATTGGCAACGCCAGACTCTTATTCAGCAGGTAATATAAAAAAGAAAAATAACAGAAACAAGAAATACAACATAAGCACAACATTAACAAAAAACTAAAACCATGTAATGCCTTAGCATTAAAAGCATAGAAAGGTGACAGGATTCTATTGATGAAGAAAAATCGGTGCTGATATTGAACAAATTGTGTAAGCAGCTGTTAGAAATAAAAACAACGCATTAGAATATGTCCAGGTTTCGCTGCCACAGTATAATTAAAGGCCACATTGGACCTCCGCGAGTAGCTGCAATTTAATTATAAACGCTAAGTGTATAGGAAGACCCCACAAACCGCTTCTAATCATTAATTAAAAAAATGATCAAGAAATCTGAATCTCTCTTGACACGAAAAAGAACAGAAGAGATATACAGTCATGAACCAAAATGCCTCAAGATAAGGGCGCAACTGGAAGTACACAAACCTAAATGTCTCAATTAGATCGATTGTAAAGTGAATGAGGAGCACTCTTCACTTAATTGAGAAAAATCTAAACAAAATTGTATGCAACAACTATACACAGGATAACCAAAATACTGTCAAAAACTGGACAAACTTACTTAAAAAATTAAAGGCACAAATATCCCAGAAATATTACACTCTTTTCTTTGGACATAACTAATCTATATACGATTATGTCCATTGATGAGATTACCGACACAGTAAAATAAAACCTCCTGAAAGAGAAAAAGAGTCACAAGTGGAAGTCTACGAATTAGTGGACTTACTAACCGTGTTATTATTCCAAAATATTTTAGCGACAATGGCCAATATTCGCACAGAAACATCGTCTTGGAATGGGTAGTTGCTTGTACTGACATACTAGGAAATATACTTAGCAAATATATTTCTAAACCACCAAGAAAATAAATTCTTTGAAGAATAAAATCACTGAAAGGGGACAGTAATACACACATTCCAGTAATCTTAGTGTGACCACGTGTCAAAAGCGTGAGTAAGCACCTTTTGCAGTACCGTCATGCAAGAAGAGAGTGAATGAAGTCCTGAAAAGTACCCACTGGAATGTGGAGCCACTCTGACTCCAGTACCGTGGTCAGCTACGCTAGGTTCCTCTGTTGAGGACCCACGGCACTAACAACCCAATCGAGGTTGTCCCACATATTCTAGCTCGGGTTTAAATCTGGCTAGTTTGGTAGTCAGGCTCTTTGAACCACACATATATGCTGCCACTTGTGTGATGCACTGTATCGTACTTCTGGCCCTCATCCCGAGGAAAAAATAAACACGTAGCAGCGGACGTGATCCCCGAGGACGGATGTATTCTTGTGTTGATCCACCAAACTCGATGCTTCCAACGATTGTTTCACGGCCGTGTACATCAGTGGCCGCCTGTACGATGGACACGCTTCTCCTCCACCCCAGTGCTGGTGCGGCCGCCGCCGTCTGGGCGACGGTCACATTAATGAGACTGGACCGTGTACTGTCTGAGATATGTAGATGACATCACCATTCTGTTTAATGAATCAGTGGAGAAATTTAGAAACTTAGATCAACGGTTTAACAATACGCAAAAAATATCACTTTCACAATCGAACACAAACTGAAAGGCAGCACTAACTTCTACTGAACTGACGCACTCACTGATTCAGCACTTACTAGATAAATCTTCCACTAACCAGAACTACCAACATTATTTTATAATAGCCTTTGTCAGCAATGGGCCCACGAAGATGCATACTTTAGATCAGCCGTAGATATAATCACCCAATACCCACTCGGCAACACCGATGCTAAATCAGAACTAAACAAACAGGGCATTGCCAATAACTACTGACTACAACAAAGAGCCAGTCGGCGGACTATGTAAAAAGAAATTAAATACCAAATGAAGAACATTTAAACACTAAATTACGCTGATGAAGACTGAAGAAAAGAAGAAAGTTATACTTACAGTACTTCAATACTAAGGCCAGACGATAAAACAGAAATTAAAGAAAGCAAACGTCAGTTCTATATCAGAAACACTTTAGGAGTAAACATCACTTATAAAATAGTCAAAACACAACGACATAATCTTTCTGGTGTTTACAAAAACGAATGCATCGAATGTACGAAAGCCTACACTGGACAGACAAGCAGAATTTCTCTCACAACTTCTAGAAAACACACGAATGTAAGCAAAAACAACGATTCTGCTTTCGGCAGGCTCCTAACAAATAAACACTCCACTGAAAATAAGGAGAGAATACTCACTACTTTTACATAAATCTTACAAATGCCAATCTATAGATATTTTAGAAGAAAATAGAAATGTACTTTCATAGGACTGAGCTCCGAAACAAGTATAAGCAAACAAACAGAATTTCACAGCAAAAAACTCAATGAAAATTTCAATAGCACCTTAATCAGTATATAGAACGCACTCCATCATCTATTAACCACTCGCTAAATACGCGACTGCATACTACTCATTGAAAATATGGTTGTAACACCAGGACAATACTGTAGTATGTAGAAGTAATGATAGAAAATTAGGAGGGCAGTGAACTTTTCACGTCAAGATTTTCAAATACACCTACACCTATAGTCTGCAGCTCGCTGTAAAGTGAGTGACAACGGATAGTTCCGATTTACTGCCTATGAGGACATCTACCAGTTCCAGACGCATATGGAATGCCGATGGAACGACTGCCTAAAAGCCTTTGTTCGCACTGCAATTAGTCTAATCCTGTGTCTTTTATTTGTTCACTTTGTAGATGATGCGCTTCCCAAGATGAAGTTGCTTTATGTAATCCTAGGAAGTAAAACGGACAGAAAATTCAGTACAGTCACATGAGTATCCAAAACACTAAAAAGGATGCTGCCTGGCGTACAGTCTCTTATTTCTGTGGTCGGTAATTTGGTGTCACCAACTGAAAGACATCACTTATACTGTGAGCTAAAACTACTTGTATTTTCCCGGGAAGGACTGTAGAGATTGTGGTGGTCTCGTAACCGACGTGCACAGTAAACTGAACATCTGCTGCATCCGAGACGTCAGTAGTGGGGTAAGTCAGCTCTGGCGCAATGTTGATATCAAATTAATTATCTGATCAATTAATTACCAGTGAACCTTGATGACGCCGTGGGTTTTTCGCAGCCAGCACCTAGGTCTCCTCAGGGAACACCTACCACTCCTGTAATGCAATCCTAGATGCCTGCCTGCGAAAAAATGGCGGGAAATTCTCATCATGTAGAAAAATATCTGTTCTTACCCGCCACGCTCTGCATCACAGGACTACAAGGTTAAACTCATTTTTTAGCCCACGAAGAAGTGTAAGAACATACTCTACCTCTGTCAAAGGATGCCTCCTCACCTTCCAACTCTTTCTGAAAGTAAAAAAATCCGTCGCTGCATAAGAAGTCTCCCAAGAGAACGACACAGAGTAGTTGAAAATATCAGGTTTATACTACGTAACACTTTATAAATTCAATAATACAGCTGATTTTATTACGATGATCATGTTGCCCTATGCAGGTTCTCTTACAAGATCTCACCACAACAAAAAATGCGCTATTGACACCTCTCCAGTTTCCTTACACACTCTCTCTCTCTCTCTCTCTCTCTCTCTCTCTCTCTCTCTCTCTCTCTCTCTCTCTCTCTCTCTCTCGAAGTAAACAAATGTCTCGTCACATATGAAGTCTCTCTCACAGTAACAGCACACAGAAGTCGTAAATATCAGGTTTATAGTATTTGTCACTTCATAAATTCCATAATACAGCTGACTTTTTTCAATGATCATCTCGCACTGTGTAGGTATTGTCTTGTACTGAACTGAACTAGGGACCTAGAAACGACGGAGATGCTTCATCCCCGCCGGGGCCTCAGTGGTACACAACCTCACAACGGGCTACAGCAGTCCACTCACCCCTCTGCCTCCCCACACCGAAGCCAGGGTCATTGTGCAGTATGGCCCTCAGCGGACCCTGCGGAATCATTTCACACCAGACGAGTATAACCCCAATGTTTGCGTGGTGGAGTAAGTATGGTGTACGCGTACGTGGAGAAAGTGTTCGGGCAGCAATCGCCGACATAGAAGTGGTGTAACTGAGGCAGAATAAGGGGAAACAGCCTGCATTCGCCGAGGCAGATGGAAAACCGCTTTGAAAACCACCCACAGGCTGGCCGGCACACCAGACCTCGACACTGATCCGCCGGACGGATTCGTACCGGTGACTGGCATGCCTTCCCGTCCGGAAAGCAGTGCGTCCGACCGTGTAGGTTCTGTTAAAAGATCTCACTACGACGAAAGACACCTGATCGATGCTCGAACTCTCGAAACATATCTGCGATACTCTCTCCCTCGCATCCACCCTTCTGGAAGCACCTCATTGATATCAAATTGACGGGCTAATTAATTAATTCGATCATGAGAGCCCCTTTACATGGTGATTATTTATTTATTTATTTTACTGTAACTGGATTACACTCGGCAGGTAACCGCTACAGATGCTTCCCTCACATCTCTGGAAGCGTCCCAGAGATCAGGCAAACACTTCCTCTGACAACAAAATGAGTAGTAACCAGCGTCAAATAGCTGAAGACAACCAACGCTATTTGCATTCTGTTCCTCAGTTGTCTTGTCATACTACGGAAGTAAGTCACTTAGAACTCTGGTCTACTGCTTCTGAACTAATCCTGCTGAGACCTGCTGGTGTATGGGGGCAGTAACATGTTTCACTGTCTTTCATGTGAAGAGCTGTCACCGGAGCGTGAACCTACGCCCACACATCAGGGCTGTACTGCTCGCCATGCCGGACAGTTGTTAATGATTCCAGACTCGCGAAATTTGCCCTATCCTTCTCCGAAGGAATGGGCGCTTAAATGCCACTGGGGTAAATACCAGGATGTCCTGCAAAGACTGACACATTGAGCAATAACAAAATACCAGTATACTGACAGGCACATCCCAAACGTGGTCACGTCTGCAGACCTGGGTTTCCCTCAGAATACAGACCTCAAAAGGATTCCTATCGCCTCTCGCTAAATTACTGATTCGAGAACTTGAATGAGACTCCCTGGAGGGAAGACAATGACCTTTTTGAGGAGCACTACTGAGAACTGGCATTTGAAGCTGATCACAGAAGGATTCTATTTCCAGCATGGAAAGGACCAAGAAAATAAGAGTAGCGCTAATAGGGAGACATATAGGTAGTCTTCTTCCCCCACTGTATTTGCGAGTGGAATATGAAAGGGAACAACTAATAGTTGTACAGCTACAGGATACCCTCCACCACATACTGCACGAAGGTTTCCGAAGTTAGCACTTAGGTGTAAATGTAGTGTTTATAGGCGCACAAAACTCGCGGAAGAATGTTGTCTCTTATTTATTGACAAAACAAAATGCGGAACTTCAGCCGCTGATTGTCTTTCCAATTGCCCCCCGTTTCCGCACTGCAGCCACTTCGCAAGACAAATGTGAGAGGTTGTAATATGTTTGCCCAGGATACTTAGAAGAAACATTATAGAGCTCATCTCTCAACTTCCCTTTCATCACAGTACCGCTTACCTACTGCATTCTCACAAATCTTTCAGTCTCTGATATATAGCACTTGAATCCGCCTGATTTCGACAGGTAAGAGATGTCCCCGCCCCCCGCAGCCAGGTTACAGACCCCTGCTAGGTATCTCATAAATGAGACATTTCTTCTTAACCACCTGTTGTATCATCACATACTCTCATATCTACATATCTCAATATGCACATAGCTGGAGAGATCTTGTGCACTAGAATGGACTCTATGAGTAAGACTGGTGTGGAATAGTATTTGCTGAAGAGCAGTTACAGACACTGCTCGCTGTTCCTTCATGAGACGTGGAATGTAGTGGGTGTAGTGCTCTCCTACTTCTGGTCAGTTGCAAATTAAATTGGTGACAGTGTTGTAGGGAGGGTTGGTCAAAGACAATGCGGGGAGATGTTTCGACCTCCAACCTTATCCTAACGCTACGAGAATGCTCTGTGACATCCACACCGGGAAAGAAGGGAAACCGTAATCACCACTGTGACTGAAGTGCTAGAAATATGTAGATAACCTAACTGCATCGGTATAGGTCGCTGTCTGGTATATGTGCAAGTTTTAACCATGAATGGACATACTGCGTTGTCATTTATCTACTTATGAAAGCCAGCATATGGTACGTGTTAAGCAGATGCAGAAACTGGGTAGCCTGCCGTTGCGTCACTGGTTGATGATGAAGTTACGGAAAAACTGATAAAATGCTAAAACTAATCACACTATCAACTGGGCTGCTTATTATGACAGTATATCGCCTCATATTGACGATGTCTTTTCCATCCCAACCATCCACTGGTGCGCTGTTGATAACTACATAATGACAAAAGATACCTCTTGTTTGAGATTATAAGAGTCTTGGTGGGAGCAACACCTTCTGGAGACCTGCATGAAATGGTGATCATGTACATAACTGCAATATGAGGGATCAGTCGAAATGGAACCCTGAGATATCTCCTATCCCATCACTGTGGAAGGTGAGATTAAATGTAGAGGTGATCACGTTCAGACAGGTGTTTGGAAACGTTCCACGATGCTGCAAACTCTTCCATTTTCCATATGCTGCGAGGTCTTCCACATTTTTGTCAGAGGAACACTGTGTCTCCGTTTTATTTCAACCATCCTGTGTGTTGTGGGAACAGCTTAGTTTACAACATGCCATGGCCAGCATTCTTTGAGAGCCAATGAAGCGAAACATGTTAGCACCCAACACAGACCGCAAAGTAGTGGTCGAAAAACAAAAATGTATAGCAATGTACAAAGCTGCAGTCGTACACTGCTTGGATGTGTTACAGCAGATAAAACAATGTATCATACTACTTATGAAAGAATATCAAGCACCCTCTCTAGTGATTGATAGTGTGCAGGATATTGACCTCCTACAGAACGAGTGAGGAAGTATACACTTCTCGGTGCAAGTGACTTCGATCACTGGCCACCTGCTCCAATGGAGCAATACCTATCTATTCAATTGGATCATCACATACGCTCGATGTCGGCACAGAGACGGTGTTTGCTTTTGCTACAATGGAAGGGAGGGGCACACTAATATCTTAATGAACTCTGTAGTGGCTGATGTTAACAGAGTTTTTATATTTTGTAGTTTTTCTCTGTTGGTTTGCACAACAAACGAGGATAGAGAGAATGTTTGGGTGACAGGCATGAATGCACCTTGAGGGTCAAGATCTCCTTTGGACTGTAGTACCTGTATTTAGTTTGCAGATGCATTGCAATTTAGTAGCAAAAGCCTCATCCTTCTTCCAGTTCCCATTTGATGTTGAGTCTTCCTAATTTTCCTGGTCAGATACACCACTGTAACTGCTCATACTCTCTTCTCTATTATCTTGTGTTACAGGAGAAAGCTTCGTTTGGCGCTGGCCTTTCACATTGTACATGGTTGGTGGAGCTATGATAACATGTTCTCATTTCCGCCGACTGGTCAAAACATGGTACTGTAGAATTAGATCACTTCAATCTCTTTCTCCATGGGATGCAGAAGGTTTAGGTATAGCGTTCTTTGAGTTCCACTCTGTTCTGACTATAATTGGAAGGATCAAACGGACAAAGCTGCAGGGAGAGTGGTGCAGAGAAAGAGGAAGAGTTGCAAGATGCAGAGGGACTGTCGAAAACCACGTTGGAATTTTGCTGCATGGGGTCTTTAGGAGCCAAGTTCAAAAAAGGTGGCTCGTTTCAAGATATGGCAGTGCCACAAATATGATTCACCAGTAGCTGTAATCATTAAAAGACATCTCCATAGGATCCATCGCAAGTATGTTGTTGAATGGAGAGACATGATTCCAAACTGCAGACAGCGTTTCTACCAGAATGGGTAACACTATACAGATAGATCTGAAAAGCCAGTCTATTAGTCATAGGATTTTGTACATTTGATAGTAGATCTTCCTCCAGTACAGGCTAAAAAAACCTTACATAGGACCGTGAAAGTGACTTCGATCACTGGCCGCCAGCTCCAGTGGGCCATTTCATGTACATTTATTGGGATCTCCACACATGGTTAATGCCAACATGCAGACATGCGACGATTGCAAAGTTTTTATAGTTCATAGTTTTGTTCAGTTGTGTGATACAAAAGTAACGAGGGGAGAGATACTGTGCTGTCAACAAAGACTCGGAGACCACTAGGCTGCTGTATTTCTACCATGAAGATCAGAGGAATACGATACAGGACATTAGGTTATATACAGAAGGGATGTCTACAGTCAGAGATTCGGTATCTATGAACGTAGGTGTGCTATTTTTCTCCTTGTGATAGCTCTCTACCTGTCAGACCTCTAACTAACAAACAATGGGTCAAATGGCTCTGAGCGCTATGGGACTTAACTTCTGAGGTCATCAGTCCCCTAAAACTTAGAACTACTTAAACCTAACTAACCTAAGGACATCACACACATCCATGCCCGAGGCAGGATTCGAACCTGCGACCGTAGCGGTCGCGCGGTCCCAGACTGTAGCGCCTAGAACCGCTCGGCCACACCGGGCGGCCCCTCTAACTAACACATTAAAGACTGAAACATTTATGAGAATACAGCAGATAAACGATACTATGAAAAAAAGGGGCATTAAGAGGTGAGCTCTATACCGTTTATTCTAAGTACTGCCAGAAAACATATTACAACCTCTCACATTTGTCTCGCAAAGTCACTGAAATGAGAAAATTAGGGGCAATTACGAACGTTTTTACACAGAGACAATAAGCAGTTGAAGTTTCATCTTTTGTTTTCTCAATAAATAAGACACAACATTTTCCATGAGTTTGATGCGCCTATAAATTGATGGACTGATACCTTTATAGGCCTACTTCGGAAGCCTTCATACGCTGTGTGTGGTGGAGGGCATCCTGCGTCACTACTAGTCATCCGTTCTGCCGGGCAGTCGGATGTGTGGCTCAGAGTAACGTGGATTTGATTCGAGAGTCTGAGCACGAATCAGGCGGTTTTTCGTTGTGGTGACATCTTTTAACAGAAACTACATTGGGGAAGATCATCATCGTAATAGAAACAGCTATATTTATAGCTACATCGATAGCTATATTTATAAAGTGACACGTAGTATAAACCTGATTTCCAACTTTCTTTCCTGTTATCTTGAGCGACTTTGTATGTGTTGAAGCATTTGTTTACTTTAAGAGAGAGTATGAAGGTGAGGAGGCATCCTTTGACAGAGAAAGAGGATGCTTTAACACTCCGTCACGAGCCAAAAATGAGTTTAATATTCTAGTCCTGTGATGTAGGGTGTGGCACACAGGAAAAGATGTATTTATACCTGATAAGGAAAAATTGGAGGGAACATAGCTTATGCCATTGTGCTGTACAGGATTTTCGCAAGAAGTAACTATACTTTTAGCGAAGTGAAAATGTGTGTACGGTGCGATTTCTTCTATCTTCGAAAACATACTCATATAAAGGGTAGGAATCTACAATTCCCGTAATTCTAGGTGTACTGACAAAAAAAGTCCCTATCTCGGTTTTTGTAAACTGAGGAGTGTACATCACGATTGTGACTGCTGTATACGTCCCGGCTGCTGGTGAGTGCGCGGCGGCTGGGCTGGCAGCAGGAGCGCTCACGCATCGACAGCAAGTTGCATGCAGCTTAACTGGGCCTCCAGCGACCGGTCGTTTCTCGGCTGGCTGGCTGACTCTTCAAGTGCACAGTACACCCAGTAGATGACGCTGCACTAGACTGGATGTCTACACTGAGTACAGGTAAGATAATGAGCACTACATTCATAAAAGTATCACTGTCTTTCTGCTGTCTAGGTTGTAACTTGCGACTCTTAAATATGTATAAGTGTGTTTCGTTCTCAAATGACGATGTTACAAGGCATCCCGTATAGGGCAGACAGTGAAGGCACAATGGGACAGTAGGTCACTGTTCTAATATTGTTGTTCCCCATCCACAAGTTCATCCAGGCAGGGGATATTCTTTGTAGATCAGGCGAGGCTGTTACCCTCCATTTCAGTGATAGCTTGCTGTCCTGCCAGTATTTCCCATATACAGCTATTGGGTAGAGCAACTCTCCATTGCTAGACCAATAGTGAAAATATCCAATCCACATCTAGCAATTACTGATGAAAGTGGATGGAGATATTGTCTAGTGGTCGACCAAAGGCAGCTCAAATCGTTTACGTGAACAGTATATCGCAGTGTGCACAAAATAATAAAGACCAGCCCCCTGTGGTGGTGTGAGCTACATCTGTTGGTCTCTGGAGCTGAAGGTACACACACCGACAATTTGATATTCACCCCAATAAATGTGAATTTCCCGCCATTTTTTCCTGGGCAGCCATCTTGGAATGTCACTGGAGGGGAGGGGGCAAGGTGTTCCCTGAGGGGACCCACGTGCAGGATGGGGAAAAAACCCATGATGTAATCAGGGGTAGGTAGTAATTATCTGATCAATTAATTTGCCTAATTAATTTGATATCAAAGCTGCGCAAGAATCGACTTAGTCCCACTGCTGACTTCCCGGATGAACAGGTGTTCCGTATAATGTGTACGCTAGTTACATGGTCACAATTGTTTTAACCAATATCTCAACAGCCCTTCCCAGAAAAATACGAACAGGTTTTAGCTCGCGGTATAAAGGATGTGTTCCTAACCGTCAGGTAGTGACACCGATTTACCCACTACAGTAATAAGGGGCTGTGCGCAAAGCAGTATCTTGTCTCAACGCGGAAAGTTTACTACCATCCTTATTTACAAACAGAATAGAAAGGTATTTCTAAAGCAATATTATGTCCTTGAAGGAAAATCATCAAGAAGTGTAGGTTAAGTTTGCCAATAAAGAATCTGCAGTGAAATACAGTAGTTTATTAGTCTCTTACACTCTTGACAATCGAGTATTAATAATTATGAAGAATGACGACTTGGTAGCTTCTTCTCCTTGCCGCTCTATTATTCCTAGTATGAACAACATTATGCAGTTTCTCACTAAATGAATGACACTACGTGGTCACGTACGGAGCAGCAGACTGTTCACAAGCTGGCACAGTGAGGAAGTGTGACATTGGCAGGCCCGCGGTCACGAGGTATTATTCGCTTAAGGAAAGAGGCTACAATACAGGAAACAACTTACCAAACCGGTTTCGATATTGCTGTATTCTGCCTGGGGCTTACCTGGAACAAGAGAGAGAGAGAAGCAAGGTAAGTCAGAGAGGCTAACAACACGTTTTGACAGTGCTACACAAAATATTTTGCACACTAAACCTACTTCTCTTATATTTACGAATGTTTTCCTTACGTCTGCACTAGCCTACAAAGTAAGGCTAATATCGGATACGGACCACTATGTGGACATGAAACGATGCTGTCCAGTGTCTAAGGCTCGTACTTACAATTTGAAACGTTTTCGACAAAACATTTATAAAACTAGAATCACTATTCAAATGTCGTGGAATGAGTTTCAGAACAGTCCCAGCAAATCGACCAAGACATTAATATACACACCTTTTTTTGTTTGTGGCCTCAGAGACCATCTCAAGTAACTGTAAGACATTTCTGGAAGCCTATTTAGCAGCCCAAATGTGTTTCAATCTTCCTCTAACTGGTTGCCTTCTGTCATCTGTTCAGCGGTTGTTTTCTGCACATCGTGGAAGCCCTCACAGTTGTTGATCAGTGATTTCTACTTGGATCAGTTAGAGGTGTCTTCCAAAATTAGTCTAGGGCTCTCTAGTTACCTCCTTACTTTCTTGAACCATTTATTGGAGATTTTAGGTTTATTGTTCAGCGTATTAAAAAATCTGCTACGGCAGTCGGTTTCCATCTGTCACGAACAGGTTTCCGTACAACTGGAGTTATTGTTTCTCTACTGACTACATCAGCCGTTTATGATGCCTGCACAACTCTCTTCTTCCTTGCCGGGTTTGTTATTCGCATATTACGTATGTTATCGTGGAGCTCATTATCTTCCGAAGTATCTTGCACTTAAAGTTCTCAGCTTTTCTCAGTCCGACTTTTTCCGAAGCATTCAGTTGCGTGTAGACATTCAGTTTCGATAAAACATGCTAGTAAATGCTAAAATAATTTGCTCTCTGCTGGCGGGTGAAGTATCAAGGTAAAACTGGAAACGAATTTCCTGAACCCCGATTACCCAACTCATATGAGTATGTGTGTTATAGGCAGCCATGTCGAAGGATTAGAAACATACATGTACGCTAATATGCAACATGAAAAACCTTGAAAGAAACAAATATCGGCAAAACACACACAGTGCTGAGAAGGAAGCACAGTACATTCATTTGGCCACGAACATACCATTACTCAAACTGTGCAGTATGAACTGAACAAAACCTTTTCAGTATGACTTAACATTTTGGTCCATGGTAAACTCCATAGACACATGTAGTCTAGAATACGTGCGGTGTGTTCTCCTACAGAGCGTACTACAGGCTAAAACTAAAAGGGGAGTTCCTATAATGATGTGTACAGAAAGGAATAGCTATTGAGTTTGGCGCAAACTGTCGTGCCACTCCCGTCTGTTTGTTCCGAAAGACGTAGACGCTATAAGCAGCGTCGTTACCTGCCATGCTTCGGATTGAATCGCGCACTCTAGGCACACACCTATGCTGTAAACGTCCTACAGCCAGGAATCCAACGGATTCAGTTTCGGTGAACTGGGAGGCCACGCACCGAATCATCTCGACCAATTCATACTTCATGAGACTTTTCCCTGAGGTAAATGATGAGTAAGAGCTGAGTCCTGTTCACCACCCACGATTAAAACAGTGTACTCAACCTGTCTGCGCATAGAATAAACTGAGAGTGCGAGTGTTACCAAACCGAGGGTGGCCCTGGTCGTTAACACGCACGGCTGCCCGAGAGGTTACAGTGGTAGAAAATGGGATGCTGCTGTCTTCCTGCAACAGTACTGGTAGTTCATCAAACGCTGCAGCTGATTACCTGTTTGGGAAAGCGCTTGGCTTAGTCAGTCAGTCAGTCTCCAACAGTTCCTGCCGATACTCTGATACGGAAACGAACCTTAGCTCTCACTTTCATGACTGCTCCTGGATTTGCATCTGTCCACAAATGCGTAATGTGCTAATTTACTCTTGTCACGGCCCACACCACAGAATGCTACAGATTACTTGTCAAAAAATTAAACGGCCCGTATATCAAGATGTAATTACTTGTACTTACTTTTCTTACAGTTTTGAACTCTACCTGACACTTTCTTTCAAACACGTTCTGCAATCTTGTAAACCCGGTTCATCAGCTGCAGTTAGTGAATAGTAAAATGACGCAATATAAGCCATTTCATTTTACTGCTGAATGGGTTCTCAGAAAGCACGCTATCGTAACAGTTATGCGATTAAGCCATATCTGACACGCGGGGAGGCAGCTGCGAAATCACGAAAGAATGACGGCTCATATGGGTCCACAAGGTAACAATTAGGCTCATGTAGAATAGTTATTCATACCTCATTGCTAAGCTACATATGGTACGTGACATGGCACGTTCTCAAGTTTCCAGGTTTTACACGATTTGATATTAGAACTACTTTACAAAGAGGGAGAGAGTGACACCTTAGAAGTTAATGGCCTATTGGTATTTACTTGGTACTAGTGTTTCCTACGCTTTTAAGGAGGACAGAATGAGGACATGTCAACATACAATTTCTCTGAGAGACTCGTACTCTGGTTCCAGGACAGGAGCATCATCAGGGGCTATAACTGGTATGGGCAGCACCTCCTGAGCTAGAATGGTGATATACTGAGGATGGTGTGCATGTTCAGTCAGTGAACGTCAGGGTTTGGCTGTGTGGACCACGGTGGAAGGCAGCAGCCACGGACACGCGACGAGTCTGCAGCAGACAGTAGTGCCACTGTGCACACACGGCTTGCCGCAGTGGCGGCTAGCGAGCTCAACATTTAGTAGGCGTACGTCTGTTGCGGCTGAGCGTGCGTTAAACGAGCTCGCGCCAGAAGCGGCGTATTGGAATGAAGGAAACTGGCGCCATTCCACACGCAGTAATTACTCCGCATCGCCCTGCTGCAAAGCGCTCGCTGCGTGACGCACAGCGGTCGACCCTGAGTCGGCGGCCACGTATCTGCCACTCTTCATGCTCACAAGGGCGCAGTGAAAGGCAGACTGCTTCGTGAAACCGTGTGTCTCGGGTAGGGCTCTGGAACAATGGAACGAATGCTGGGCGGCTACTCCACCGATTAGACGCTATTTGCTGTTCGTGTGATGATTGTCGGGAATCGAACCTGTGCCTTCGGCACAAGATCTCTTCTCCACTACGAGGAGCAGTATCTGAAAACACGAACAGGACACACACTAGAGGGTAATGTTCACGGCTATGGTCGTGCGCGTGGTCATGATGAGCGTTTGGGGCAACAGCTTTTGCGAACAGAAAACTGCTGTGACGGCGAAAAAAAAAAAAAAAAAAAGCACTGTGTGGACGGAGAACAGCAATTCATAGCATTAACATAGGGGTCGCATCACTACGGAAGATGTGCTACACATACGGACTGTTGGGTAAAATAGTTTACATTTAGTACTGTTTCGGGACGCAAAGAATATACTAATTACGAAGACATATTATCTACGATTGATGGCGACTCTTTGTCAATTCAAATGAAATGCAACAGGGTTACAGACTATAATAACGTAATGTTGAGTACTGTGGTTCGATGGGTAAGTGGGTAACCGTCATAGTACGAATTAAAAGATTTGGTGCGCGGTTGAATGGTCATTCAGTTCAATGATTTTTCCTGTGATTTATCGCTTCTTCCACCTCCGTCAGTTGTGTGTGTGTGTGTGTGTGTGTGTGTGACAATGGCTATTCTAACGTCGTTCCGAGTCCATGTGAAATGCAGGTCCTTATATAAGTGGCTACATAGGCCTGTTTAAAGGTGAGAGCTAGGCAACGGCATACCACCGCCAATAGCATCGTATCCAAACAACCACTGTTACATTCTAAGAAAACTTCGATACGAAGACAGGTTCAGCTTGTTGAATGTTAAGTGGAGTACTGAAAATGGAAAATCTGAAACTAGAGGGAGGGAATACAGTAGATGTGTAAGAACTCGATCAGCTCAGTTTGTAACGCAAGCTGAATGGGCAAGTATGTATCCTTGGGTTTAACCTGTAACCGCAGCTGCTAGCTATTCTAGCTTTTCGTAATAAACGTCAACACCCCAGACCATGTCATGTTGAATAATAGGGGTTCTGCCGGTTATTTGGGTCTTTCCTGCACGCAAACCCATTCACATCAACTTTTACCTGCAAGCCAGCAGTTGCCATCGCCCGGCACAGAAAAATGGTGTACTCCGAACTCTGGTTCAGCGGGCACCAACTCTGTCAGATCCAGATAATTTGGCGACGGAGATAGAACATGTACAATCTGTGTTCTACAAAAATGGACTCTCTTCTCGAGCTGTTAAAAACGCATTGCTCCCTGTTCCTCCGACAGAGTTTCCTGAGGAAGTACAAGAAGAATCGGCAGAAGACAGCATATTTGCTATACGTCGGGCTTGTTTCTGCAAAAATTAGCAGAATTCTCCTCAAATATTACATTAAAAGCGTGTTCCATACACCCACGAAGATTAAGGCTCAGACAGGGTGTAGGATGACCCACGTCTTCAGAAACCGGACGTTTACCACGTAGCATGTGAATGTGGTATGGCATACATACCATTGAAACAGGCAACCAAGTCAGCGATTGCCGAGCATTGTTTGCAACTCAATCAACCTACGAAGTATAATGATGCCAAAATTTTAACACGAACGTCGAGATACTGGGACAGCGTGGTCTAAGAATCTATTGAAATTAACGTCGCGGAGATTCTCATTAACCAGGACACCGGTTTCCAGCTGAGCTCGGTTTGGAACCGGGAAATGGATCTTCTGGAGACATAACGGAGGCAACATGAAGACCCCAAGGGGCACAGGTATGAAGAGTTAGAGATAACAGCCCAGTACATGTAACAAAGAACGCACGTGAAATGGTACCGCCGACAACAGACACAATAAGTGAGGACATTCTCCCGAGTTTGGAGTGGCAATTTGAACATCATCAGTCTAAAAATGCCACTCCACCACTGCAGCCGCTCCTGGATGACGGAGGGGGGGGGGGGGGGGGGCAAGGACTTCGGACGGAACGGCTAATACGGGAACATGCTAAATCACAGAAGGTCTTAAATGACCACAATCGGAAGATAAAACGTCTAGCATGGCTTGGACATCATTCGGAACTTAATTCAGCAATACTGACAACAGATAATAACCACGCAGTGTCAGCACAGCGTTCGGAAAAGACGGAGCTAGAAGAAAACGCTAGAGCCGCTGGTATTGCTCGGCGCACATCGCGCACAGAGCGCCTAGCAAGACATACACTATGTGATCAAAAGTATCCGGACACCTGGCTGAAAATGACTTACAAGTTCGTCGCGCCTTCCATCGGTAAAGCTGGAATTCAATACGGTTTTGGCACACCCTTAGCCTCGCCGACGGCTTCCACTCTCGCAGACATACGTTCAATTAGGTGCTGAAAGATTTCTTGGGGAATGGCAGCCCATTCTTTACGGAGTGCTGCACTGAGGAGAGGTATCGATGTCGGTCGGTGAGGCATGGCACGGCACGAAGTCGTACAAAACATCCCCAAGGTGTGCTACAGGATTCAGGTCAGGACGCTGTGCACGCCTGTCCATTACAGAGATGTTATTCTGGTGTAACCACTCCACCACAGGCCGTGCATTATGAACAGGTGCTCGATCGTGTTGAAAGATGCAATTCGCATCCCCAAATTGCTCTTCAACAGTGGGAAGCAAGAAGGTGCTTAAAACATCCATGTAGGCCTGTGTTGTGTCCTGCAAAATAACAAGGGGTGCAAGCTCCCTCCATGAAAAACACGACCACACCACAACACCACTGACTCCGAATTTTATTGTTGGCACTACACACGCTGGCAGAGGACGTTCACCCGGCATTCGCCATACCCACACCCTGCCATCGGATCGCCACATTGTGTCCCGCGATTCGTCGCTCCACACAAAGTTTTTCCACTGTTCAATTGTCGAATGTGACCAGTCGCTCGACCCTGAAATCCAAGTATTCTCACCTCCCGCCTAACTGTCATAGTATTTTCAGAGGATTTTGAAGTAGTTTGGAATTCCTGTGTGATGGTGTGGATAGATGTCAAACGTATTACACATTACGACCCTCTCCAACTATCGGCTGTCTCCGTCAGTCAACAGACGAGGTGCGCCTTTGCGCTTTTGTGCTGTACGTGTCCCCTCACGTTTCCACTTGACTATCACATCGGAAACATTGAATCTAGGGATGCTTGAGAATGTGGAAATCTCGCGTACTGGCGTATGATGCAAGTGACACGCAATCACCTGACCACGTTCGATGTCCGTTCCGCGGAGCGCCCCATTCTGCTCTCTCGCGATGTCTAATGATTGCTGACGTCACTAATATGGGGTACCTAGCAGTACGTGGCAGCACAATGCACCTAATATAAAAAAACGTATAATTTTGAGGGTGTTCGGATACTTATCATATAGTGTAGGCATAAACACGGGATTCGTTCCGTAATGAAACCAATATTAGACAGCACCTGGAGAAGATTGGAGTCGCGCAGTTGAAACGTCGTGGAGTAAAGACGCGAATAACCGGCAGAAAGCTGATTTTCAACATGACAACGCCTCGCCGGGAAATCTTGAAGAATTGGCCATGTCTCACCGGAGCAATCCGGGGAACACTCGTCCGTTCTTGTCGCCAGTGAATGCCGTTTTCCTCCACTTTTTCTCGTAAACTACGAGGCGAGACCGTCCACTGTCGACAGTGCGGTATCCGACGCAGAGCACGCCACGTCGGCTCAGGCCCTCTGCCGCGCACCACTTCTGCGGCCGACTGCTCGGCGCGGCCGCAGGCGTAGGCGGGGGTCCGGCTACGGCGGCCAGACTGTCCACCGTGCGACGCGTTCCACGGTGTGACGATCGCTTCACGCCAAACACGAGACGACTTTCCCCACATTTACCTGCTACATCCATAAAAAGAGGCAAAAACTCAGATCTCCGAAGGTAGGCTATTATTTTCTGCATAGAGTGCTTAAGCGAAATTTAGTAAAGGGACAGTAGAACTCACTCACACCCCGTGTAAACTCCAGATTTAATATACATTACTGTGTAACCCACTGTCCGAGGATATCCCACGAAGTCAACAAAAACGTCTAAATCTCGATGCTTATTATTTCCTTTAACTTAAAAACATATCGTTTTCTGCAATGTAAAACTGGCAACATAATTAATTCCACATTATCGACAAACAGTAATTAGAGGGAATAGACGTCTGGAAGTTTAATTAAAAAAGTTTATAGCAGCCTCTTCCGTACCAGTTTTAACATGTCAGTTTCCAGTTTTTGTAATCAGCCCTCAATTCTGTACCGGGCAACATTTGCTCTTTCTGTTTGTTTCCACACACTGCCACCGTGTCACAAAGCCGGCCGGGGTGGCCGAGCGGTTCTAGGCGCTACAGTCTGGAACCGCGCGACCGCTACGGTGACCTCAGATGTTAAGTCCCATAGTGCTCAGAGCCATTTGCACCACCGTGTCGCAAAGCCTCGCACCATCTCTCTTGTTTTTTTTGTGAATTTGTGCATCACTGACTGAGCGTATACTTGCCCGTTTCTCGTCCCTGCAAGTAAAACAGTTGAAGTGGGCGCGCAGGCAGTTTACTACTGCAAAGCAGCGGCGTGCGCCTGCGATGAGAGTCAGACTCGTTAGAGGCAGCGGGACAACCGTCCGGGAAGACTTTTTCCGACTTCGGGATCGATATAACAGCGTAGGTTACTTAAACACCCATAACACCTAGATCTGCCCCCAATAAGCGAGTAATGTTTGAGAAGACAAGCTAACCGAGCGGAAGCAGCGACCAACTTTGAGTTATGGGAAGAAGAACACAACAATCTCTACACAGACCTAGAAAGTGTACTAAAGACTTTAGAGGGCAGTCGCTTTCCGCTACAATGATATCACTGTGGCGTATGACAGCAGGTCAGAATGGCGTAGCCTGTGAGGCAAGAGGCCTTAACCGTGAATATCATTACAAAACAATCTTCAGCAGAGCCTTAAACCTCGGTTCACATTTCACATCAGATGGTCTTAAACGTAGAAGAAATACACTGAGACGGTAATTTGCAGATAATCTCTTTAGATTTGACTACAAAACGAACCACCAGTGGCATACGTGATGTCAATGAACCGGAAAAACTTTCAACGACGCAGGATAGAAAAACTAAAAGTTAACATGGCACGAATTGATTGCAGGGGTATCCACTATAGCACAAATGAATTATTGCGACTTTCTGACTGTAATGATGCACGTATGTACCCGCGAAAGAAAGCTCGGTGAAAACAGGAGAGAATAATAGCTCATTCCTAAATTTCATTTGGAATGTGTTCCCGATCAACTAGGTAAATGCCAATGGTGACACTGTACTATTTTCGCAAAGTACGGTATTCGATAGTATTCGATGAAGTTATTACACATGCCGAATGTGATATAATCGCGGTAAAGATAACAGTCCAAGGTCGGTCGAACATGTCAGTCCACTGGCCTCAAGAAGTTCAGTGGCAGGAAGCTTCTGGGACTCTTCTCATGTCGACAACGCTGGCCTCCTTCCTAATCGTGCTATTACAACAGAAGACTCCGACTTGCCAGCTAAGCAATAGGAGAGCGACGCCATTAAAACCGGTGCCCGGGAGAGGGATTCATGTGTAATTTCTTGAAAGTCTTTCCAGAAAAATTACTTAGCAGCCAGTTACGTACCACATCTTAGATCTCCTGCTAACGAACTTACGCGAATATTTACATTCAATAAATGCAGAGGTAAGTGAAAAAAAAGTGCAGCAAGGAAAGGCAAGAAAATATTTCTGCTTACTTAATGTGACAGCAAACAGATTGAAGATATTTACTCAGACTATAAGACAAGGTATCAGATAGATTATATAATGGTAAGACAGAGATTTAGGAACCAGGTTTTAAATTGTAAGACATTTCCAGGGGCAGATGTTGACTCTGACCACAATCTATTGGTTATGAACTGTAGATTAAAACTGAAGAAACGGCAAAAAGGTGGGAATTTGAGGAGATAGGACCTGGATAAACTGAAAGAACCAGAGGTTGTAGAGAGTTTCAGGGAGAGCATAAGGGAACAATTTACAGAAACAGGGGAAAGAAATACAGTAGAAGAAGAATGGGTAGCTTTGAGGGATGAAGTAGTGAAGGCAGCAGAAGATCAAGTAGGTAAAAAGACGAGGGCAAGTAGAAATATTTGGGTAACAGAAGAAATATTGAATTTAATTGACAAAAGGAGAAAATATAAAAATGCAGTGAATGAAGCAGGCAAAAAGGAATACAGACGTCTCAAAAATGAGATCGACAGGAAGTGCAAAATGGCTAAGCAGGGATGGCTAGATGACAAATGTAAGAATGTAGAGGCTTATCTCACTAGGGGTAAGATAGATACTGCCTACAGAAAAATTAAAGAGACCTTTGGGGAACAGAGAACCACTTTTATGAACATCAAGAGCTCAGATGGAAACCCAGTTCTAAGCAAAGAAGGGAAAGCAGAAAGGTGGAAGGAGTACATAGAGGGGCTATACAAGGGCGATGTACTTCAGGACAATATTATGGAAATGGAAGAGGATGTAGATGAAGATGAAATGGGAGATACGATACTGCGTGAAGAGTTTGACAGAGTCGAAACAAGGCCCCCGGAGTAGACAACATTCCATTCGAACTACTGACGGCCTTGGGAGAGCCAGTCCTGACAAAACTCTACCATCTGGTGAGCAAGATGTATGAAACAGGCGAAATACCCTCAGACTTCAAGAAGAATATAATAATTCAAATCCCAAACAAAGCAGGTGTTGACAGTTGTGAAAATTACCGAACTATCAGTTTAATAAGCCACAGCTGCAAAATACTAACTCGAATTCTTTACAGACGAATGGAAAAACTAATAGAAGCCGACCTCGGGGAAGATTAGTTTGGATTCCGTAGAAATACAGGAACACGTGAGGCAATACTGACCTTACGACTTACCCTAGAAAAAAGATTAAGAAAAGGCAAACCTACGTTTCTAGCATTTGTAGACTTAGAGAAAGCTTTTGATAATGTTGACTGGAATACTCTCTATCAAATTCTAAAGGTGGCAGGGGTAAAATACAGGGCGCGAGAGGCTATTTACAATTTGTACAGAAACCAGATGGCAGTTATAAGAGTCGAGGGACATGAAAGGGAAGCAGTGGTTGGGAAGGGAGTGAGACAGGGTTGTAGCATCTCCCCGATGCTATTCAATCTGTATATTGAGCAAGCAGTAAAGGAAACAAAATAAAAGGTCGGAGTAGGTATTAAAATCCATGGAGAAGAAATAAAAACTTTGAGGTTTGCCGATGACATTGTAATTCTGTCAGAGACAGCAAAGGACTTGGAAGAACAGCTGAACGGAATGGACAGTGTCTTGAAAGGAGGATATAAGATGAACATCAACAAAAGCAAAACGACGATAATGGAATGTAGTCGAATGAAGTTGGGTGATGCTGAGGGAATTAGATTAGGAAATGAGACTCTTAAAGTAGTAAAGGAGTTTTGCTATTTGGGGAGCAAAATAACTGTTGATGGTCGAAGTAGAGGGGATATAAAATGTAGACTGGCAATGGCAAGGAAAGCGTTTCTGAAGAAGAGAAATTTTTTAACATCGAGCATAGCTTTAAGTGTCAAGAAGTCGTTTCTGAAAGTATTTGTATGGAGTGTAGCCATGTATTGAAGTGAAACATGGACGATAAATAGTTTGGACAAGAAGAGAATAGAAGCTTTCGAAAAGTGGTGCTACAGAAGAATGCTGAAGATTAGATGGGTAGAGCACATAACTAATGAGGAAGTATTGAATAGGATTGGGGAGAAGTTTGTGGCACAACTTGACCAGAAGAAGGGATCGGTTGGTAGGATATGTTCTAAGGCATCAAGGGATCACCAATTTAGTATTGGAGGGCAGTGTGGAGGGTAAAAATCGTAGAGGGAGACCAAGTGATGAATACACTAAGCAGATACAGAAGGATGTAGGTTGCAGTAGGTACTGGGAGATGAAGAAGCTTGCACAGGATAGAGCAGCATGGAGAGCTGCATGAAACCAATCTCAGGACTGAAGACAACAACAACAACAACAACAACAACAACATCAGACATTCGTCTCTACGGACGGATATGTGAAGTATCAACAAACAGAATTTAAAAATGTAAAGGGATAAAAATCATCTGAACAGACTAACTTTGTATTCGTGTGCTGCCGAGTTTTTATTGTTTCGTACGGTCACTTAAGTTTTGCTTGAAAAAATGGTTCAAATGGCTCTGAGCACTATGGGACTTAACTTCTGAGGTCATCAGTCCCCTACAACTTAGAACTACTTAAACCTAACTAACCTAAGGACATCACACACATCTATGCCCGAAGCAGGATTCGAACCTGCGACCGTAGCGGTCGCAAGGTTCCAGACTGCAGCGCCTAGAACCGCACGGCCACACCGGCCGGCTAACGTTCTACAAACATTGCGTTCGTGAGAACTCAGCCTTAAGGTGCTTTGAGTTGCATACGTATCCCGCTTTCCTGAGGCCACACTACCATTCGAAGAATTGTGGCTAAAACGTCAAAGGCAATATGAGAACATATTCAGCCAGAAAACTAACCAACCAACTCAGTAATCTTGAAAAAAGAAAAAAAACTGATAATTGCTCGGCACTATACGATTTACCAAAACGTATCGGTAGCTTCGTCGGAGATCACCTGAGGGTTAAAGCTGCTGCTAAATCTGCACCAACATTTTGTAGTTCCAGTCCACAGCCTTGTTAGATGTTCTTATACGATTTTTTTTTATTTTTTTTTTACAAGTTGACGTTAGTGAGAATGACTGTAACTGCGATTGCAGAGTGTTAAAAGAAAGGCCCTCCAGTAAAGCACTGTTTGGAGGCCCGTTTCCGCTTTCAAAAACTAAACTCTTGCCGGAAGAAGAGCGAAAATTTCATTATTATTTTGCTGCGTTTGAAGCTTTTCATCTCTCAAAATACACCATGAGACTATATTGTCGTATATAATTAAGCAATGAAAGTCGTATAGTCAATTACGCATTATCTATGGACAGAAGATCTGTAGAATGTTCTTTTGATATGTTAGCGTCTAAATTGGCTACTTCAATAGACTGATGTGAATATACACGGTGTGATAGTTTAAGCTACTCGTTAGTTTCATCAGTTCATACAATTTCATCATGGTGTATATTCCTTCTGTGAAACATTCACAGGGTACCAGGTTCGATTCCCGGCCGGGATGGGGATTTTCTCTGCCTCATCATTGTGACAGTGGCTAGATTCGACTATGAAAAAAATTGGAGCTTTGTGCGGGCGCTGATGACAGCGCATTTGACCACCCCACAAACCAATCATCATCATCATCATCATCATCATCATCATCATCATCTGTGAAGCACGACGTAGAGCACTCTATTGAGAACCCGTATCAAAACCCATAAAATCAACAGGGACCTACAAACAATGCTATGGAATAGAGTAATACACTCTGTAGTTTCTGTTTTAGCCCAAGTGGAACATTATCTATTCAGAACAAAGTATGTACGCAGTTAAATACCGAGAGGATCTGATGTTACATTACGTCCAGAAAATCAGTAAAAAGATTGGCGCACACGATTTATAGAAAACCATCTTACACAGCTGAATATTTTACACGCTGACACTTGATGGCCCCGCACTGAAACCTGCAGCCATTTTCGGAGGGGTTGCATTTCTATCATGTGGAGCGATTTTCTTCAGTCGTCGTTGGTCCCGTTCTTGCAGGATCTTTTCCCGGCGCCAGATATGTCGGAGATTTGATGTTCTGCCGGATTCCAGATATTCACGGTACACTCGTAAAATGGTCGCACGGAAAAATCCCCACTTCATCGCTATCTCGGAGACGTTCAAACTCGCTCAAATCTTGATAACGCGCCATTGTAGCAGCAGTAACCTATGTAACAACTGCGTCAGACACTTCTTGTCTTTATATAGGCGTTTCCGATCGCAGCACCGTATTCTGCCTGTTTACATATATCTGTATGGCTATACCAGTTTCTTTGTCGCTTCAGTGTAGTCTGCCTCCATCATCAATGACCGTCCACGTACCAACCGGCCTGCGAGCTCTCGGGGGAGTATCGCTTTCCTGTACTACGCTCGAGACGGGTTTTGTATTTCCTAAGCGATTCAAAATTATCATCTGTAACATAAAACATCACGTCGGAAACTTTTCTCTGGAAGCTCCCAACTTATGTAGGAAACTGAATGTCCGTATAGTATCACACTCTAACGAAACTAGGGCGACCGTTAATAGATAGAGAAAGAATACGTACAGGCTAAAGACTACAGAGGACTATTCGAAGTTTGCCGTACAAATTGTTGTGTATGTCACATATGCTACAGTATTTTTCAAACAAAATGCCTGAAAAGATAAATCCCTCAGTATACACCACCATAATGGAGAAAAGAGCAAGAAACTTGATTTACTGAAAGACGGGGGGTTTACACAAATTTCAGCAGGCAGCAAAAATCAACTGGACAACTAATTAGATATATTCACGTGTGTCGTCTCTAAAAGTAATAGGAATGCATATTCGTTGATATACTAACAGTTTAGAATTCAGCGAAACCTCGTATCTCTAAATGTAGCATGTAATTTCATGTAACTTCATACATGAAATTTATCTTTGTTTCGCGATAAGTAACGTTCGTATTGTGTGACATCCTAAATTTGTGGTTTTCCTATGTTACACAGTACAGTTATCTGTTTTTTGGAGGCATTTCACATGGACACACACTTTCGAAATGACTGTATATAATAACAATCACTTTCTATCGTAATATTCTTTGTATCAACACCATATTACATGTTTCGTACAACGCTGAAGGGCAGCATATAAAAAGATGTGCAGATATTTTAAGGGGAAAAGCACCTGCAGCCAATCCTCGGTCCAAAATTTCATACGCTGTAACGAAGTACGGAAACCCACCATCAGAGTCTCACAGAGACAAGACGTAATGATGAAGTGAGCATAGGTGTGATTAAAAATGCCGGCGGTACTATGATCCCAGTTCTCGCAGACGTCTTAAATTTCTCTTCTGTTAGTGGTGCTCATTCTACTGAGTGATAGCGAAGTCTCTCTGATCTGCTAACCTTATCCCATCATTTCATGTTCTTCTGAGCAGTCAACACCTTCACACTAATTCCCCATGTAGTGTCATCACATTTTTGTGTTAAATGTCACTACTCTCATTCGAAAAGAATATAATGCGGAAATTGGTTAATGTTAATAATACTGATATTTCTTAAACTCCACATTAATGACTATACACATTGCCGCTGTAATGAAAAATTAAATATTGCTCCAGTAGTAAACAAATTGTAATATTGGCCCTAATTTTGTCAGATGAAATAGATGCATAAATGAGTAAATAATTTTGTGACTAACTACGGACTTTATACAAATATTCATTTGAATTAGCACTGTCACGGTCATTTGCAAAATAATGGATGAAGTTAAATTTGGAAATGGACCCTAGGCAACGTAACGAGGCTTTCTACAAACGTTTCACGCAATGACATACAGGTGGTTTTCGAAAATACTTCTATCCACAGAGATACAAAAGTATTCTGAATTTTGTCTCCGGTCCAGTGAAGGGAGGAAACTTTTACCTTAACGCATTCGTTAGTTGTGGGAGACTGACCGATGCACACGCAATTTGTTTTAATCTGATGACTTTAGAAGCTGGTAAATTTGCAAACAGTCTAAGCTGATTGCTCAGATTGTATCCTATGTCATTTTATGTAAATCAAGAGTGACAGAGGGCCTACAACACGCCCTTGGGGAATCCCAGACATTACTTATGTTTGAGTTCACGACTTTCTTCAGTTATTACGTACTGTGACTTTCCTGACAGGAAATCATGAATTCAATCGCACAACTGGGACGATAGTCCATTGGCACGTATTTGGTTACAAGAGGCTTGTAAGGTACGGTGTCAAAATCCTCGCGGAAACCTAAAAATATGGAATCCATTTGAGATCCCCCGTGAATAGCACTCATTACTTCGTGAGAGTAAAGAGCTAGTTGTGTTTCACAAGCAGGATATTTTCCGAATCCGTAATGACTATGCGTCAACGAATCGTTTTCTTCGAGGTGATTTATAGCGTTCGGACACGGTATGTGTTTCAAAATCCTACTTTAAATCGAGGTTAGTGATTCTGCGGATTATTCCTAATTGCTTTCCTGAGTACTAGTGTGGCCTGCGCAAGTCACCAGTCTTCATGGTATGGATCTTGTCATCAAGTCAGAGGTTGGACATGACTGTTAGGTATGGAGGCATTGCGTCAGCATACTGTGAAAGGAACCTAACTGGTATGCAGTCTGGACCAGAAGCTTTGTTTTACTGAGTGATTTAAATTGCTTCGCCACTCCGAGGGCATCTACTGAACGTTACTCATGTTGGCAGCTGTTGTTGATTAGAATTGTGGAACATCTATTTTGTGCGGAAAGCTGTGCGTGGTAACCCTGCTTCGGCAGCACTGTCGCCAGCGACGTCACTACCGGTGTCGCGCTGTGGAGGTGTTGATTGCGTCTTGCCGTGCTGGCGTTTACATACGACCAAAATCTTTTTCGTTTCCTGTCACATTTCAAGACAAAGTTCCGTTGTGGAAACTATTAAAAGCATCTCAAACTGAAGTTCGCGCTAAATTTCGCGCATCAACGGGCCAGTCCGAGAGTTTTGTTGTGGTATTCAAGTGACAGCAAGTTCTAGGTGCTTCCGATACGGCGAAAGAATAGACCACTGACAACATCGAAACACTTATTATTTGTACTACAAAAGACCTTTTTGTGGAAAATGAACCAGAAGTATAACATGAACAAGAACACACATACCAAAAAAGACAGTGTACGAAGAGATGGCTAAAACATTTCTAGACGATACTCCAACTGTGGGGTAAAGTTTAGTGAAAACTTAGTTACGAAATTAGTGATCAGGTTTCAGAGAGAAGCTCAGAAAGGCGGAGGCGGAAGGAAGGAGCGGAAACAACAAAGGATGAATTGTATAAATCAATAAAAGCCCGCCAGGTTAGCCGTGCGGTCTAACGCACGGCTTTCCGGATTGGGGAAAACCGCCTGGTCCCCGCCACGAATCCGCCCGGCGGACTTGGGTCGAGGTCCGATGAGCCGGCCAGTCTGTGGAGGGTTTTTAGGCGGTTTTCCATCTGTCCTACGAATGCGGGCTTGTTCCCCTTACTCCGCCTCAGCTACACTATGTCGGCCATTGCTGCGCAAACAAGTTTTCCACGTAAGCGTACACCATCATTACTCTACCACGAAAACATTGTGATTACACTCGTGTGGTGTGACACGCTGCCTTATCTCCTTCCCCTACCCCTCCCATGTTTTAAACAAAAAATATTGATTCACTTACGCACGCTTTGCGCGTGACCTCGAGCGGGAGTTAGTCGCTGGCGCTGTGTCGGCTGGACTTTATGTCGATAAGATAAAAGATAAAACTTTTAAACATACAATACACGCGAAAATTTTTTACATCTTCTCCTGCAACTTCATATGCTTTCCTTTCCCTGCTTGGAGTATACATAACGTTTAGAACTGCTGCCTGCTTCAAACGGGAGGATTCGGTCCCATCGTTTTTCAGACCCTTGCGGGATTGGGAGTATGCGGTACCATTTTTCTGACCCCGGTAGGATTCGGGGCTGCACCCGGGCCGAGCCGCACAATAAACCCGAAACAGTGGTTCGGCGTGGGGCGGCGGAGGGGTGAAGTGGACTGCGGTAGTCGTCGTGGGGTTGCGGACCACTGCGGCTGCGGCGAGGACGGAGCCTCTGCGTCGTTTCTAGGCCCCCGGTTAACATACAATAGAATAAAATACAATCAAAAAAAAGGTGGCTGCAGTACGTTCACGCACTGCTGCGTTTCTTCCATTGCTTTACACTACGAGTTATTTTTCTTCACGAAGCATGCAGAAGCGCCCGTTCCCCTCTGTCTCGCCAGTGCGGCTGAGCTCGGCTGCCCACAGCACAGCACAGCACAGCACAGAAGAGCGGAGCTGCCTGGCGGCTCCGGCCCGGCCTCCTCACGCTTTCTAGACACGGCCGCCGACGCGCCGCGTCCGCTAGCAGCGCCAGACACCGACGCGAACGAAACTGTCGAATGCCTCCGAGAACGATATCCGTGCAATCGGGGCTGATGCTGATTACCAGGGACTGTGACAACGCCGTCATTCTCCGTACGGGTCAGTGAACGTGTGTGCTGGTTGGAACTATCTGGATATCTCATTGACGCTCTTCGCCGAGATTCCTTTTCTCTTAAAACCATCACAATACAGTATGACACGCAGCTGGTGTTAAACTCGGAACGATGGCGACAACGAACACAGTCGCATTATGAACAAAACACAAATCAAACAATGGCGGATTGAAAACTGGCGTAGAGAGTGGGACGCATCCGACAAGGGTCACTGAGCACACTCTTTCCTGGCGTACGCGAAAGATTACAACTGAAACGTGGATGGTCCACTTCCTGACAAGTCACTGGCCGTATCCGGTACAATTAAACCGCATGGGACTAACTAACGACGAAATGTGCCGTTGTGGAGAAACTGGAACACCAGATCGTGTCACACCACTATGCAACACGATTGCACAAGTGAGACCTGTACAGAACGACAATGACATCACCAGAATAATACGTAGTTGCGATGATTGGAACACAATAAACAGCTTAGACGACGCCGTATCGAACACACTGCATGAAGAATACAAGCGCCAAAACTCATGTGGAAGGAGACGTGGACAAGCACAAACAACACAACAAACTACTTGGGAAGACACAAGCACGACCACAGATGCCGAAATCGAGGAAGGAACCAACACAGTAAGTGAACACGTAAGGCAGCCAAACCAACAACGCGTGACACTGCATGCCACAACACAGATAGAAACAACACGATAGGCAGTAAGAATCACACTCTAAGACTCCAGTAATAACGTAACGTCGCTTGGGAGGCAAAGGCTCGAAGAACTTTTCTTCCCTGTCTCCTATCCCCAACGACATATTACATAGTGTTTGAAGTATACTGCATACAAGCAGCAATGTATTGTTCGTCTTATTACGTGTAGATAGAAATATATTCTCTTCTCTATTTAAAGCTACAATGAATTAATTTTCTACATCAAACGTATTTTCTGTATAAAGTATGTATAAAACTAAAAATGTAAAGTATTAAGTTATTGAAGGAATAATGCACTCAAGTTGCAAAGAACTACATTGTTTTTCTACTAAAAAATTTACAAACCTAAGTGTATTTCTCATGTGAAGCTAAATTTTATGTATTCCACGTATCAAATACTCAGTCACTACTTATCTATGTAAAATATCACATAGAATATACCGCAACTACCAACAACAGGACAAACACACACCTGCTGAAGATCATGTAGTGCCCTGGCATGCAACACTGCCAGTAATATAGCAATACACACAAACACAGTAAACACACGTGGGCACAAACCATTTCAGATGAGAAAATCTGGAGCTTCTACCGAGATCTTCTCACCTGAAATAGGTAGAAATAGGCTATTACAAACGAACATGGTACATATTACACATCCAGATACATTACATCACTTCGCTCCACATACTGCAAATTATTTCCACCATACTCATTGCATTAAATTATCCTTTTTATTTTTATTTCACATTTGCATGTATAAATTATATTCTCATCAGCTAGGCAAAAACAAATTGTATAGAACCACTTTAACAACTGTTAAGCACTGAATTCGCTGCAACGTTAGAGAATTTTTTTATTATGTTCTTTCTATTTTTTAAAAAAAAAAGCATTAGTAACTGTATACCTATAGCACTGTGACACAGAGAAATTTTTGCTGTTGGATCCAGAAGTATGCGACCCACGTTACATTTCGAGGCGGTGGGTCACTCGCCATGCACAACTGTCTTGCATCTCGTTTAAACGGGCATCGGAATGTGTATAAAATGAACGCTTTTGAGAGATCCCCAACGAAGCCTCACCTGACATTTGCCTATGGCCTAACAAACGTTGCCATAAAGTGTATAGCAGGGAAACAAGAGATTTACCTAAGGCTGAGCTAAGGTAGTTTCTTTCTTAGAGTCCAGTTTTGTTCATGATGCCATTGACAGAAATGTTCGGATGCTGGAAGAGGCCAAACGCACCGCCGCCCGGCAGCCGCGCCTCGTGCTGCGTTCGGTCCGCGTTCGCACGGCAAGCACGGAGCAGCACAGCCTCTGCTGAACCTCGGTCCCCCGCGCCTGGCGCTACAGCGATGCTAATTGCCTCCTCAATTCCTCACAGCTCATCACCATTCCGTCGAAGCCAAATGTGCCGGGCATGCATCGTCGGTCTACATATGGACCTCGCTGACGCTTCGCCAAGCAATGCCGCCTTTTGCACAACAGAATTCACGTGTCGTAGCTTGTGTGACACGAATTCCCGTACTGGTGGCAGTATACCCGCGTAATGCTCCGAATTTACAAACAATATTCGGTCAAAACCGATTAAAGCTGTGATTTGTCTGTTTCATATTAACGAGACGGAAAAAAAAACACGGATAACTTTGAACGCAATGTCATTACAGATGAAAAAACGTTGTGTGCATGCTATAAGAAAAAATTAAACATGAAATGACAGGCGACTAGCTTCTAGAATATTGTGACGCAGCTGTTCTCCAACACCACGTGTTTATTTATGAGCCTCAAAGTTGATTTTCACGTTAATAACATGGAAAGAGGCATGAATAAAAAGTTCTCGGTTTTCCAGCCGCGTCATTTCGAACAAAATGCTCGAGCTTTCGATGGCCATCTCCGCCATCGTCGTCAGGAGTTCACTGACTGCCGGGGCTGTTATGGTCTCCCGCTTATATAGGCACGGTTCCTTCATCAGCAGCCAATCAGATCGATCCAATGTGGCGCGCGCGTAAGTCGACACGGGCAGCTATAGCGAGCTGTTGCCCGTGTGAGCAACAGTGACGTCAGGTGGCGTCAGGGGGCAGGCGCCACGTTTGAAATTGCGGCTCCCGCGTCGCACATATGCTTTCTTTCCATGTCCAACGCCCGTCTCCATGTCGTGCTGAGTGTGTATCCCTGGTCTCTGTTGAAATTGTTGTTGTTCAAGCGAATCTCGGCCGCTTCCTTTATAACCGATTGCCAATATGTAGACGCATGAGCCAACACTTTTGTATTTTCCAACTGTATTTTACGTCCGTTTTCTAGGCAATGCTCCGCTATGGTCGACTTGTCGAGCTCCCTTTGTTTTATATGGCGCTTGTGCTCAGTACAACGCTCCGCAACCGTGCGAATTGTCTGTCCAATGTACATGCTGCCACATTCACAGGGTACACCATACACACCGGACACTCTGAGAGCAACGTCGTCCTTAACAGGGCGCAACATATCTCGTATCTTGGGGGCGGGCCGGAACACTGGTCTTAGTCCATGTTTCTGCAGCAGACGTACTAACTTACTGCTAGTTGCCCCACAGTATGGCTGGAATACAGTCCGTTTCTTCTCCTTCTTCTTCTTCTTATTCACCAGGTGTCTCCGAGGACATGGAAAGAGGCAGATTATATGGGATTTACGTAATCTCTTTATTATACATGGCACATGCAGGCATTTTGCAGATGAGTAGATACTAGTGAAAAATATTTAAAGAAAGGAAGGAGTTAATTCGTGAGCGGAGAATCTCTTAACTTGGAAGCTACCATCTAATTAAAGATTGTTGAAGGCCGCAACCTGCCACAATCGTTTGTTAAAAGCTTTGTTTTATCACTACTTACCCAACTTCAACTGGGCAGCCGTAAGTTTTTTACATAATCAATTTCTTTTGCTGTGCTGCGTGAGGACATTTTCATGTATTTAGCGTTAGTTTTTACGATTTCCAATGCCACGAATCTAACAGCTTATATGAAAGCCTAACAGCTGATGTCAATAGAAGATAGCACGAGGGAAGAGGTTATCTGACTTCTAAGCCGCGCACCAACTTTCTTTGTTCGTACGAGGGTGGCCATTTTTATGCGGCGGCTCCATCAGAAGCTGGCGGCAATCAAAGAGGAGAACGTTTACGGCAAGGCGCCTGCCGTGTGCAAGCCACGGTCTTCGTACTCGGACGCTCGCTCAAGTGCAGGCTGTAACGATTAACACAGCACCACAAGCGGCTATTGATATCGGAAAGTCCAGACGTATAAGCACTCTGTTTTGCAGAATCTCGCGAGATATTTGCGACCACATGTGTTTCGTCTCTAAGGCAATTCAGAGCAGCAAGAATCAGAAACCATGTAATGACTTTGCGATGTGTACGAACACATCACTTAAACAATGCCACGAAGCAAGTAACGTAATATGAAAACGTCGTACACATCTAGAATTAACAAACGGAAATAAAAAGACTGTCACCGGACAGACTCGCATATGAATGAGAGACTAACGCTCCATCCACTGCACCACACCAACACTGCAACAAACTGTACTACAGCGTGTACTGGTACCGTCGGGGCAGCTGAGACCTAGTGTCGCAATGGATACGCACGGTGAGTGAATGTCGGCAATGTGTCGGCAAAAAAGAGTCGAAGTTGTGCATCTAAGTAGTTTGTACAAGAAAGAGCAGCGTTAAGGAATGTAGAGTTACTGGACTATAGGAACTGAGATAAGAAGCTACAGTTTTTAAAACCTCCACTTTAACACTGAAGAAACATTTACCGGAATATCCGTAATTCATGGATTCATGCAAACCAGTTTTATAACACAGATTAATTAACACAGGAAAGAAGTTAGTCTGAAAGTAATTGTTTTGAAACTCGGAAAATTGCCATTTACCTTTATGTAATCCAGCTACATTTATAATTTTATGAAGATGTATGTCCGAAAGAACAGATACCATCTTCTTATATATATGGTTAAGGCTCACCATCATCTGTGCGGATGCACACACATTTGCCCGAACTCTCGCGGGAATCAGTAAAGTCGCGAGTGATGAGCGTAATGGGCAGGGGCAGTACAAGTATAGTGCGGGACACTAAGTTGGGAATGTGGGTCTCACGGGAGGCGTGCCAGAGACAACACTCTACAGTCGCTCTATCCTCTGTGTCCTCGGTGGCTCAGATGGAGAGAGCGTCTGTCATGTAAACACGAGATCCCGGGTTCGAGTTCCAATCGGGGCACACCTTTGACGTATATCAACGCCTGTATGCAGCTAACGGTATTCATTTCATGGTATTGATTTAATTGTAAATTCATACCATTTGTTGCTTATATTATTATATTGAGGATTGAACAGACGGTCACAAATTTAGTCAGGTATCCGCCCTATTTAGCTTTTGAACGTCTATGGGTATCACGATGAAATCAGTGTAACGTTTTTATACTGGAATTGTTACTTCTGCAAATATTAAAGAGAATATACGTAGGTGACGCTAGAAATGTTAGTGTCAGTCACGGTCTGTCTTTAGCTCTAATTGATTTACGCTTAATAGTATCTAAATTAACAATTTTGGGTCCAACTATAAAGAGCATTTCTTCCATTTTGGTCGCTGCCGTTCTCGTAAATTTTCGATATTGTTGTGGATTTCCCATCACAAGCTCTACGGTGAGAGTCTTGCCTGAGTCAAAATCATCCCAACGCCTAAACCGCTCTCTTATCCCACACGAACACCGCAGTTTACTTTTTTTTTTGTGCCACTGAAAGTATGGAAAGTGCAGTTGCAGCCCGACGCTCCCCCATCACGCACAGAAACACAACAGAAAAATTTACGCTTCCGACATCTGCTCTCACACGACTCTGAGACACTTACAGAAAGTACTCGGAAGGAACTATCGGGCAGTAGCTATCAGCGAAGATTGCCTCTAGTGTAAACAATTCTACGACTGTTATCTGAGGGAAAAGAGAGAGAGAGAGAGAGAGAGAGAGAGAGAGAGAGAGAGAACAACCTCTCATATGTATCCCAACTCACGAAAATTTTACCTATGTTGTGGTTGCTTCCAGTGATTTTTCTGCAATTGTGTAATCATACAGTAACAGGTCTTTCTGCTTTTTTTAAGATAGAATTTTTTTTCACGTTGAGGTCAACTGCTAATCCGTGCAAGAAGTATAGATCCTCGGCAGGTCTTCCGTGCATTTGACAATTTCCAGAGATGGGGCGTCTCTGTGTACAACAATACCAGCCGCGAAAAACATCGCTGAACTTCCGACGTTATCCGCCAGGTCATTTATACATACTCTGAACAGTCCCTTGTAGTACACCCAAAGTAACTTTTACGTCTGAGAGAATGACACTGCGTCCTTTTTACTAGAAACTTTTCAGTCCCGTAACGCAGCTGTCCGGTATTCCGTACGCATCCACTTCGTTCATTAGGCAGCAGTACCCAACTGTGTGAACGCCTTCCGGAAGCATGGGAACAAGGCGGCAACCCGGGTGCTAGCGCCTACTACTTGCTGGGTCACGGACAAAGAGAGCGAGTAGGGTTTCAAAAGATCGTTGTTTTCGGAACCCACGTCGACCCCTGGAGAAGAGGTTTCGATCTCTTAGAAATGTAATACGCGGACATACAAGAGTTCTAAAATTCATCGACAGATCCAAGTCAGCAATAGGCACATAGTTTTGTGCAACTGTTGGACGAACCTTCTTTTTAACGGGAATAATCTGTGCCTTTTTCCAAACATCAGTAACGTTTCGCACTGCAGCAACCTATGGTACAGTGCTTCTAGAAGAGGAGCACGTTCTTTCGCATATTCAATGTGGAGTCGTATAGGTATAGCACCTTATAAGGTCCACTCTCTTTTCCTCTATTGAACAATTTGCGTTGTTTTTCTATCCCGCGTTTATTTATTTTCACATCGCTCATTTTTATACTCGATGTGATTACACACAATATCTAGACTGGTTTAGTATACGACCAAAACGTTTTTAGATTATCTGGAAGACCGAATTTTACCATCTAATTCGCAAACGTTTTAGGCGCATGATCTTCCTTTCAGTAATCTTGGTTTCGAGTACTTCTTGTTTTCCTGTGACGCTTTGGCTATGTCTCAATCTTCGGTGAGGATCTCTTCGTCTTCGGAGCAGGTTTCTAATACGGCAATCAAACCAAAGGGATTCTTTCCCATCTCTCAGAACGATGCTAGGCACACAACTGTCTAAAGTATACCGCACAATTCTCTTCAATTTTGTCCTTTTATGTACAACATATTAAGTCTCGCAGATGAATGTTTCGTGTTGACTGCTCAGGTAATCTGAAATTTGTTCCTTACGACACTTACTAAGTATTCACCTTTCTTTATTTTCCCATTTACAGCCCTAATCAGTGAGGCTGTAACGACAATATGATCAGTGAATTCTGTCCTCTTCATGACCAGGCGGTCCTATTCAATAGTTGGCTCAACGATTAGTTATACAACGTAACTTTCCGACAAGGTATATGGAAAAAATGTACACGATTCCGCGTCCCTAGTGCCCCCGTGTATCACGTTAGTTTCCAAGTCTGTAATTGGTAAGTTGTAATCTCCACGGAATACTATAACACGTCCAACAAATTTACGCGACATATTCTCCAGATTGCCTTCGAATATTCTTCCCCTACTGTTCCTGAGGCAGGGTGTCTATAAAGCTTCCGATTACCACGTGTGATTCACCTTTAACACTGCCTTATCTTCACCCAAATTATTTCACTTGGTATCTGCTGTTATGTCACTAGGCTTTATCGTATTATTTACGGCTATAAATTCCCCTTCATCATCGGTGTTTAATTTGTCTTTGCAATACACGTTCCAATCGGAATTTAGAATTTCACTGCTGTAACCTCTGGTGTCGTCAGATTACTGTACCTAGCAGCATGTGGGCACCGTTACCGTTTATAAGTGAGACTATGCAGTTATCTAGTACTATATTAAGATTTTCTTTCTCTGATCTGCCATGACGAATGCTACTCTCTTTAAATAATAGGAATGCTGTTCATCCCTGTGTGAAATCAGAACCTATACTACTGGCCGTACGGAAACATTCTCCACCTTAAAAAAACAACCTACACCACACTTACTCCGCAGCCACAGCAGCCGCTTTCTGCGTGCACTGTACGCCTGATCTATTACGTAAGTTCCTACAATACTCCAGCCGTTAGCGGCGGTCGAGAATTAATAAAGAAGGAGAAACCAGAGATTTACGGGGTTTGTTTTTGCTGTACACTGTTCTAGAGTGGAACAGTAGAGAAATAACTTGAAGATGGTTCGATGAACCCTTTGCCAGGCACTTATTATAAATTGCAGAGTTATCATGTACGAGCTGCGAGATGTGGCAACCCTGCAGGCTTGCGTAGGCACAGTATCTTTCACGTTGGTCTATAAGCCGCTTCTAGCCCAAGCGGCACATCGATGCAACTGCTCAGTCGTGAGTTGTGCTGCAAAACGTTGTTAACACGTGTTTGTGTCTCTCGTCACGGAAATGGAACCGCATAATATTGCGCAATGGTATGTCATTTCTATTTGCGTTACATTGGGTGAAAACGCGACGACAACTTACGGTAAGCTTCAGAAGGCTTTTGGAGAGGTGGTTATGTCAAGAGCTCAAGTTTTTCGTTGGCATAAAATGTTTAGTGAAAGCAGAACGAATGAGATGAAGACCGCAGTGGACGACCATCAACCTCACGGACGGATGTCAACTTGTTCATAAAGAGTGGGTGCCTCCTGGTAAAAAAGTTAACCAATATTACTACAGAGAAATTTTAGAAAGACTTCGTAAAAGAGTTCTTCGTGTCATGGCCAACATTGGTGATAATAGGATTCTGCATCACGAAAATGCGCCATCCCATACTGCTCTGTCAGTACAGCAATTTTTAACCTCAAAACAAATTTCAGTACTACTACAGTCACCTTATTCACCAGATATCGGTCTGTGCGACTTTTTTCTATTTTCAAGAATCAAAACGGCCGTCATGGAACACCATTTTCAAACAACACAAGATGTCCAAAAAGCTGTGACGAGAGTCTTGGAGGATATTACAGAAGATGAGTTCCAGATTACCATCAATGGCAGCAGCGCTGGGAAAAGTGTGTGCAATCAGAAGGGAACTACTTTGAAGAAGACAACACTAAACTTGACTAAAACGGTAAGCAACATTTTTTTCACATCAGTCTCGTTACTTTATTGTCGCGCCTCGTAGATGTAGACGAACACTCGCCGTCGAGGGCCACGTACTGGATTCTAATACTTGAAAAGTCTTCGAGTCGCTCACGTATCTGGGAACGTAAACCGCGTGCTGGGACGTTCGTCAACCATCTGCAGTGGGCCACCGTTCCTCGGGCTCACTCGCGGGTATGGCGTACACGGCTAGTGTGAGCAGTGGGAGAGGCAGAAAGCCGCGTCGCTATCCGACTGCCCGCCGTGACCCACCGACCTATCCCCTCTGGCTGCATCCTCCTACGGAGTCCGCCGTGCAATTACGCAATGCAAATCCTCCGGCGCTTACGCAAGCTAACGGTACAGACAATAGAGTCCTACTGCTACCGCATGGACGGAGAACAGTGCAGCACCGCTCCGCGCCGATTAAAAGTGTGGCGACGCAATTAACAATGCTACAATGTTGCACTGCCGACTTCCTAGCAGTTCTTAATCATCAACTGGTTTACAACTTAAAGCGTCAACCTGGTTAATTATTTATCGCACTCTCACATTAGAGTATCGTCTGTTACCGATTTTTTTTCATGCCAGACCATTCCACTCCTAGGAGTGCTACGAGCAGACATCGATATCAAATTTACTCATATAATCAGTCACATACGAACAACGTTCGACTATTACGCATGCTGTAAATACACACACATTATAGGCACGCAGATTCTATTTTGCTACCACTGCTTTTTTTGTAATTCTATTTGTCGGGTGAAATTCTAAACTAGCGTAGTCTACACGCATGATTTTCCATTGCGGCCATCGAGCAAATAGCAACGGCACACTGAAAATTAACGCCCACGAGCGATCCGGGAGTCGAATCCACAACCCCATATCACGTGCCGGAGAGGCACATGGAACTGAAAAGTGGGTAGCGGCGTGGAGGTCATTCAGTAATTGAATCAGAAACAGTATGATCTGCGGTGCTGTATTCCTGATAGTTTCTGGGTGAATCGCGTCGGGGCTTGAGACTTCTTTTAAGGTTTTTGTTCGTTAACTGCAAGGACGATTCCACCTGAGCCAAGGGGATGACTACTTGGTCAGTAGCGTAGATAATTAGTATTAGTCGGTGCAGACTGATATGTAGCTGTTGGTCATCGTCTGGGGAGAAGCTTTTGTGGAAGGTATTCTGCAGGACATCACCAGCCTCGCGTAGTGGAGACGTTCTCCCCACGTATTATTTTGTAACAGATTCCGCACAAAATTGTCCCAGTGATCCTCTTTTGTCAAGTTCGGTTTTATACCTGCCTTTAACGTCGCGTTATATATGGAGCCTAATTTCTCGTTCTTGTGCCGTTTTGACCTTTGACAGTGTCGTATTTTGTCTCGTGAGCCTTTCCGGACTCTACTAAACGTTGTGGACCACGGTATTTCCTGTTTCCGTTTTTCCTTTCCTACTGGTACGGCAGCGGATTGAGCTTTTTGTAATATTTGTGTCTGCGTGTAAACTCTGAAGTAAGTGCTAGTGTGTGATGTACGGAGGCTCGAGTTATTGATCTGCGCGATGAGTTTACCAAGTTGTCTTGTGTAACAGCAACTGTGGGTGCTGTGTTGTACGTGAGTGTGTCGGTGTTTGCGATCACAGAGTGTTGCTTTGTCTACGACATATACGGTCGAGCCGCACTGTTGTCGGTCTCTGGTGGACCTTGTTATCTGCCTCACTTTATTTGAGAATTGTTCTGTTTCGAGTGAGTATTGAGCATAAATGGAAGAGCTTACCGCGTGTTCCCAGCCTAGGGTGTTCCGTGTTCAGGTGTGAAATTTGTGTGACTCTTACGTGTATGTTCGGCACAACGATTGCTTCCTTTGCATTTGTGAAACCGTAGGTTACGGTGCATTGCCTCTGAACGCCAGGTATTTTCCCGTTGCGCATGTATGGTTCCTGTAGACAAATTACGTCAGCTGCTTCGTCGTCTATCCGTTTAATTCGTTCTGTTTCCACTACGGCACTTGTCGTGCAATTTAGTAGGATAATTTTCATATTGCTAGTGGATATTTAGTATAGATGTAGGTTTTCTTCCCTATCTCTTTAGGGTCATAGTAAACACGCCCCTGTGTCCTTACGAAATCCTTATTCGTTTCCAATCTACTCCTTGACCCACTCCTGAGCATGCCTGTGGACAGTTTGATTGCGATTCGCGCCTGCCGTTAAGGATGGCGGCATCGTGTGTTTTCCCCGGAGCGGACGGCCGAACTCTGCGACATCGCGAGAGCGGAACGAACCTACCGTCAGGTTTAACAAAACCTTACCTTCGTTGATCCTACTGAAGCTTACCAACAGTTTCTAAAAGATTGCTTTCAAGGCATAGCCTCCAGCTACGAAATTACAGTGTGTCCGAGTGTTTCAGTTCACACACGACTTTCGGTTTTGACAGTCGCACAGAGACCACTCTGTACCGCAGAAGAACGAGTCGCTAATGAGTCGGCGCGGGGCCTCTTGCTAGTAGCGACCTGACCTTGCCGAACAGCGAGCACACAAACGCCGCACGTAATGGCGTAGGAGGGAGGGAGTGAGTGAGCAAAAAGCGCTCCCGGCCCTCACAGAGGCCGGCACTGCAGACAAGACTGGCCGGCCGTGTTTTTCTTGCGGCTCCATTGAGAGGCGGCCTCCGGCGCTGTCACACGGCTCGGCGGCTGCCGCGCACCCCCTTAACGAGCAGCCAGCGGCCGGGTAAACGCACAGCACACAGCACACAGCGCAGCCGAGTAGCCCCGTTCGCACCACAGGCAGTCGCCTTTGTCCCGCCTGCAACTCGAGCAGCCCTCTTACAAGTTTTCCCCCTCTTCTTCCCTTACAGTACGGAAGGCACATTACCGCAGTGTTCTGCAGCCCGTTCGCTCGCAGAAATGATCTTTCTTTGTTCCATATCATGGTCGTTGTGGTCTTCAGTCCGAAGACACCTTTCGTGCGGCTCTCCATTTCACATTGTCCAATGTCTTCATCTCTGTTTAACCACTCCAACCTACATCCTCTTCTACACCTGCTAGCTGCCTTACTTAATTTCTCTGCCTTCAAATTTTTTAGACACAACAATCCTCTCCAATAGGAAATTAATTCTGCGGGCAGCACACACTGTCCATAGAGAGAATGTACAGACACGGGGCGTCCCAAGCAACCTGACGCCTCAATGTGTCAAATGTTTTTCATTCCAGTCTTTGACCATAATATCATTCTTTAGACGAGGACCGGTTTCAGTCCGTAATGAACATCCTCAGATGTTTTTTACACCATGTCAAAGTGATAAGGCCATAATGGCATCGTCAAAATATATAAATACATGGTGTTACAAAAAGGTACGGCCAAACTTACAGGAAACATTCCTCACACACAAAGAAAGAAAATATGTTATGTGGACATCTGTCCGGAAACGCTTACTTTCCACGTTAGAGCTCATTTTATTACTTCTCTTCAAATCACATTAATTATGGAATGGAAACACACAGCAACAGAACGTACCAGCGTGACTTCAAACACTATGTTACAGGAAATGTTCAAAATGTCCTCCGTTAGCGAGGACACATGCATCCACCCTCCGTCGCATGGAATCCCTGATGCGCTGATGCAGCCCTGGAGAATGGCGTATTGTATCACAGCCGTCCACAATACGAGCACGAAGTGTCTCTACATTTGGTACCGGGGTTGCTTGGACAAGAGCTTTCAAATGCCCCCATAAATGAAAGTCAAGAGGGTTGAGGTCAGGAGAGCGTGGAGGCCATGGAATTGGTCCGCCACTACCAATCCGTCGGTCACCGAATCTGTTGTTGAGAAGCCTACGAACACTTCGTCTGAAATGTGCAGGAGCTCCATCGTGCACGAATCACATGTTGTGTCGTACTTGTAAAGGCACATGTTCTAGCAGCACAGGTAGAGTATCCCGTATGAAATCATGGCGGTGAATCGAGGAAGTACAGTACACACTGACAAAACTAAAATGAGCTGTAACATGGAAATAAGCATTTCCGAACACACGTCCACATAACGTCTTTTCTTTATTTGTGTGTGAGTAATGTTTCCTGAAAGTTTGGACGTACCTTTTTGTAACAACCTGTATAATCAGCACAGCATCGTTACATAGATCTAAAATAAGGTGTAGCATTGCGCCATCTTTAGGTCCCATACACATCTATCCAAATAAACGACCTTGTCGTATAGCACAGTAAATCACTGGACAGCGTGTATTCAATCGTTATACAAAATATGAGTTGCTATCATGCCTTCGAATGAAGCAATTGTATAGCGACTGACTTCACGATGTCCAGTGATTTATGGCGCTATACGGCAAGTATATGACAGGCAGGACTGATCGAAGACATGAACGAAGAGGGGCGCGTTTCGTCAGGGGTCAGTTTAGCTGCCGAGAGAGCGTTACGGAGATCTGCATCTCCACTGGCAAACGTTACAAGAGAGGCGTTGTGCATCACGGGGAGATTTACTACTGAAATTTAGGAACAGCATTTCTCAGAAGGGGTCGCACAACCTATTACTTCCCCCCACATACATCTCGCGTATTGACCACCAAGAGAGAATTTGAGAAATTAGAGCCAATACACAGGCTTACGGACAATCATTGTTCCCACGCACTATTGGCAGGTGGAACAGGGTTGGAGCGATCAGACAGTGGTATCGAAAATACCCTCCGCCACACACTGTTAGATGGCTCCAGAGTGTGATGTAGATATTCGTTTATTTGGATGCAGCCCTGCAGGGGTCTGAAGATGGCATAATGAAATACCGAAATTGGTTGGCTTCACAATAAAAGTACATAGTATCTTAAAGTACACGGGTGTCGGTGAATTTTATCGACACTGACACTCGGTAAATTGCAGCGCCCTTTTTGTAAGAAATGGTGCAAACAATAACTGGCGATCCGTACACATTGCAGCACGGGTCGACGGGTGCCCAGCGCAGTGGCAAAGTGCGGTGTGCCTGCTTTGAGAAACGGAAGGTAGGTCGATGCAGCAACTAACGGGGACGTAAAAGCGCCCGACGGTCACGTAAGAGTAAGTGTTTCCACCTGAGCAATATGTCGGAATGAAGGCTGGGGAAGTGTGACGACGTTAATGTGTGCTTCCGGAAAGGTGGCAGGCGTCGCCATACCGCGGCCGGTTCTCGGCCTCCCGGAGCCGCGGCGCGGCGCGGCGGCCACGGTCCCCTCCTGCCCTTCCCTCATGTGCTACGCTGACCGGCCCGCAGACAGACAGAGGCCCCCCAGCCCCTCAGGTCCGGCAGGCGGCCGCTTACCTGCAGACACACTTCGCCGAGTGTCTTCACGCGACGTGCTTAATCGGTTTCGACGTTGCACAATCTTACTGCGACAGGTCGCACAAGCTTACTGCTATACGAGCGACGACTGTCCCCTCTACTCACTCAAACACATCGTGACAGTACCACAAGTCGACAGTCACTTCGCATCCACCCTCACAATTCATCCAAACTTTGTGTGTTCACTTAACGCTACGATGAACAACAGCAACCCGAACCTCTTCACAAAACCCCTTTCACGCCACATTACCTTCACTTCCAGTTGTGAACTTGAGGCTGTCTATCTGAATGTCAGATACACGGAGTGAGCGTGACACCTAGGTAGAAACTTTTACGTTTCCTGCTGTCCGTGTAGGTATTCGACGATAGATTTGTTTGATGCACTAGTGACCGTAACATTTTTGTGATCATTCAAACACTGACCTCAGTTGTTTCCAGCCAACATTCGCTGGCGGTATCCTACAGAAGAAACTAAGGAACAAAGCAAATGCAACGTTTCACTCTCGTCTTACAGAACTGCCAATACGAATCGATGCGTTCTTCCGTGTGTAGAGAAACTACCCGACAAACCTCTTCATTTGTGACTGACAGAAATCAGTTGACTCGTGCCGAAAGATAACCTCATCTCGAGAAAAGTTCAGCTACAGAATAAACTTGCAGAAAATCTCTCGTCTACATAGGCGGGACGGAGGTATCAAACGTCTTGAGACCAGTTAATTGTGGTAAGACTCAGTTACTATCTGACATACGCAAACACGTACATAATACACTGCATCTTGCTGCCTCTCTCTGGAGCATTCCCTGTAGGAGAAAAAAATTAAACTGTGGACCTCAAACAAACGATCCCTTCCTGATATTAATTCCAGTGCATCTATCTTTAGAGAAAATACAAATAATTCTAACTTTTTGTTACAAATATTTCCGCTGTTACTACTCCTTGGGGCGAAGATGGACTTAACTCAGCGAAATGATTCACTAGAAGACAATGCAGACCATTATCTGGCACTGTATTTCCTGTAGCAAAGTTATTGTCACAAAATGGGACATCATGTTTGTGATACGTTTCCCACAGAACTGAAGGTCTGTTAAGGTCTCTTTAGCTGTACTACGTCTGACTTTATGCCTTTACACTACTTAAAATGAACACTCAGGAGTTGCTAAAATATGCTAGAGTGACTGCATAAAGAGTGAGCACCTCGCAGTAGATTGTTGAGGCATCTAAAACTTTAGCATCACACCACGCCGCTGGCTAGGATTCCCTCCTAAGCTGTGTCTCGAGTGGTCAGTAGATCCTACATTAACTCAATGGACATTCGCGGGACCAAAACATTACGACGCGTAATCAATCATATTTCATCATAATTGATTCTAAGTTAATTAACGACGGTTAGATAACACCGAACGCAAATATAAACATAAGAACAAGTCTGTTTCACGCGTTACTTCTCACACAAAGGAAACACACAACGACAACTTACATTCCAGTGTCGGGTATCACGAAGACGTGATGCATCGCGGTTATAATGGATAATCTCTTTGTGCAATGGCTTCCTTTCAATTCGTCAACAACACTGTCACTGTGACAAGAACCAAGGTGAGTATCTAATTTCTTCTGCCTCTCAAGATTTTATAAAATTCGTTTGTAAAATATGATAATGGCAAAATAGTACCATTGAGACCATACGAATTTCAGATTCATAAATAAGCTTACGCCGAATGACTTTCACTGCACACTATATACTGCTTTTCAATATAGCTGCAGCTATGTAATTAGTTAACTCATAAATTTTGTTAATTTGAAATATTTTTTATTCAAAAAGTCCATGCAGTACAACCTTACATATCCAGTGAGTTGTAGGAAACATAGTTCGGCATATTAACGCCTATCATTTCAAAGTACATATCTCCAACATTTCCTTAAATTATCTAAAGATGTTTGAAACTAATAATCTTCCAAATTAATTAACACTAAAACTTTAGACCAATCTACATTTACATCTACATGGATACTCTGCAAATCACATTTAAGTGCCTGGCAGAGGGTTCACTGAACCACCTTCACCTTCACAATTCTCTATTATTCCAATCTCGTATAGCGAGCGGAAAGAATGAACACCTATCTCTTTCCGCCCTATGTAGGTCGGTGTCAACAAAATATTTTCGCCTTCGGAGGGCAAAGTTGGTGATTGGAATTCCGTCGCAACGAAAAACGCCTTTCTTTTAATGATTTCCAGCCCAAATTCCGTATCATTTCTGTGACACTCTTTCCCATATTTCGCGATAATACAGAAAATGCTCCCTTTCTTTGAACTTTTTCGATGTATTCCGTCAGTCTTACCTGGTAAGGATCCCACACCGCGCACCAGTATTCTAAAAGAGGACGGACAAGCGTGGTGTAGGCAGTCTCCTTAGTAGGTCTGTTACATTTTCTAAGTGTCCTGCCAATGAAACACAGCCTTTGGTTAGCCTTCCCACAACATTTTCTGTGTGTTCTTTCCAATTGTAATACCTAAGAATTTAGCTGAATTTACAGCTTTTAGATTAGACTGATTTATCGTGTAATCGAAGTTTAACCAGTTCCTTTTAGTACTCGTGTGGATGACCTCACACTTTCCGTTATTTAAGGTCAACTGCCACTTTTCGCACGATTTAGATCTTTTTTTCTAAATCGCTTTGCAGTTCGTTTTGATCTTCTGATGACTTTATTAGTCGATAAACGACAGCGTCATCTGCAAACAACCAAAGACGGCTGCTCAGATTGTCTCCCAAACCGTTTATGAAGATAAGGAACAACAAAAGGGCCTATAACACTACCTTGGGGAACGCCTGAGATCACTTCTGTTTTACTCGATGACTTTCCGTCCGGCCTCTCTGACAGGAAATCGCAAATCCAGTTACATAACTGAGACGATATTCCATAAGCATGCAATTTTACTACGAGCCGCATGTGTAGTACAGTGTCAAAAGCCTTCCGGAAATCCAGAAATACGGAATCGACCTGAAATCCCTTGTCAATAGCACTCAACACTTCATACGAATAAAGAGCTAGTTGTGTTTAACACGAACGATGTTTTCTAAAGCCTTGTTGAGTGTGTTCAATAGACCGCTTCCTTCGAGGTAATTCATGATGTTTTAAATATGTTCTAAAATTCTGCTGCATATCGACGTTAACGATATGGGCCTGTAACTTAGTGGATTGGTCCCTAAGTGGCCCCATAACGCGCCTAACGTTGGAGCTCCCAACTACCAATAGTCCCACCCTCTGCGATTGCCAGGACCTTGCAGCCTGAGTGGTTTCCTCTGAAACAGGACGGGCGACAGCATCCGGCTCAGCGACAGTGTTAGCCACAGACAGCACCTGGAACCTGTTTGTCAGACAAACCGGGAAGCCCTTACGTGCGGCCGCCTGGGAAGTCTTTCGCCCGGGGCAACCTCCCACTCGACCACAGGTGCTGGATCAGCAGTAACTGGGTTGGCCACCGGTGAGCACGCGCTGCACGTCCGCTGGATCCCCACGGCCGGCCCGCAACAGTGGTGCCCATCCACTGCAGCCTCAAGCTGTGTAACCGACGCCATCACAGCCCCAAGCTGAGAACCAAGTGTCACCAACTCGGCTCGCATCTGCACACAACAATCGCACTCCCTGTCCATACCAAGGACGGTGGAAAACTTAACTATCCAGATAAACGGACTATCGGCACGTGCTGCGCGACTCTAATGTAGACCCTGAAGAAAACGCACGAACTGTCTAGTAATACGCAGATATTCAAGAACCTAACTACCGAAGCACTCAGGTGAAATTAAATAATTTGCTCCCGACAAGAGACTTGTAATATATCACAAAATCGGTTTACTTTCTGACGCAAACGAAAAGGCGAAAACTGTGGCTATTAGATTTTAAATTTACACGCAGAAACTCAAGAAACTAAACTATTAAAGAACACAGATGATATAATAAAATTCGCTCCTGGTTAGGAACTCGTAGATGTCATAAAAGCGGTTTACTTATCTGTTGCTGCGTCTGTCGCGGTCGGCTACTGCTGCCTGACTGACATCGATTATAAATTATGTCATAAATGATGACTAACTGAAACTCTCAGCTGCCGATAGGTGTTGTCGGTATATCTCGATGTGGACAGTTGAAAATGTGTGCCCCGACCGGGACTCGAACCCGGGATCACCTGCTTACATGGCAGACGCTCTATCCAGCTGAGCCACAGAGGACACAGATGAATAGCGCTGCTGCCGGGACTTATCCCTTGCACGCTTCCCGTGAAACGTATACCAACAACACCTAACGGCAGATGAGGGTTTCAGTTAGTCATCATTTATTCCAGAGAAAAGCTGCACGGTCACCAACAGTATTCTGTTCTTTCGAGAACAGTTGCTGTCTTCATATATATAGTCAAAGGATACCCAGCCATTGACCTTCGTCTGTGCGAATGCGCACAGGTTGCCCAAACTCTTACGGGAATCGCCAAAGCGTGCGCGAATATTGAGTGAATGGGCAAATGTCTGTAAGGTACATTGCATATGTAGAATTGTTGACAGTTGGGAATGTGAGTCTCACGGTGGTACAGTGTCAGCCTTCCTACAGGATTTTTATGTAATTTTTGCAGAACGCTAATTTAGTTAATCCTTGTCTATGGGCAGATTAGGAAGGAAACCCGATACTGTTCGTTTGCCAATTAACATGCCTGGTTCCGATCTTTACTTCTAATAAATAAAGGTCTTGCACATGAACAACAGTATATGATTACTTTTTTCCAAGACTGTGTGTGTCTTGTCGTGAGCAATAAGGACTAGACGGATAACTAGCATTCTGAAATATTGGCAGATATTGCGTACAGTTCGTTTTCTTCACTCGTGGGTTTAATTCATGACCTCTTTGATAGTAATTACTAATTAATTCCGAGTGAAAACTTATCAGGGGACTACAGTGATTATTGACACCTATGAACAATGACTGGTTAGCAGTTCAGTGTTGACGGAGCTACTGATTATTTTTTGTGCACTATCTTCAATGTTTCGTGTTCCTTAAATGTGTGTGAGGATAGGTCCCGAGTTCGAGTCTCCGTCCGGCACATAGTTTTAATCTGCCAGTAAGTTTCAGGATAGCGATATGGTGAATTGATGCGTTCAGTTTTTGCCACATGTGAATCGCCTTGAATCACTGAGTTGTGTTGAGTGATTACTGTACTAGGACAATTTGAGAATCCATAAACTAGTGCAGTAGGCAACAATATGCTTTCCTGTAATTCGAACGTTATGTGAGACCCAAAATTGATCAATCAGTGAATCCTTTGCACTAACAGCGTAATTAAAGTGTTTTAAATCTACCTCTGGCGTCGACCTCAATATTGTCATAGACTATTGGTAGAACTAATATCTCTCTGCCGCTCCGGACGTAGGTTCGAATCCTGTCTCGGGCATGGATGTGTGTGATGTCCTTAGGTTAGTTAGGTTTGAGTAGTTCTACGTTCTAGGGGTCTGATGACCTCAGCAGTTAAGTCCCATAGTGCTCAGAGCCATATGAACCATCTCTCTGCCAGTTTTGGAGCCAGCGCAGCCACCGAGAGGAACAGAAGAGGCTGACTGGAGGTCAACAGCTCGAAGGAAGGAAGATTATGGTTAAGGGGGCCACACTGTGGTTCAGGTCGAAAAAAATCGATTTTCGGTTTTCATCATATTTCGTTTAATTAAGGTTTTATTTAAGTACTCTGAAAAGAATTTTGCTGAAAATTCTTTTTTCGACCATTTAAAGAGCATTTTCCTACCACGTGCGTTTATGTGCCACGCCCACTTTCCTGTCGCCCACTTTTCTGCATATATATATTACTCCCGAGTGTTTTGGCTATCCTTGAAATGCAACGGTCGGTATTCTTTTGTTTCTGCTGTTTGTAAACAACATGCTTTGAAACACGTGGTAGTTTTGTTCAAGTATGATTGCGAGTAGTTGTTAGACTTACGTTTGCACTGCTTGTTTACGTGTGTTTTGTTGTGTTTGTTGAAGTGACGAAACGTAAACGCATTTTCCAGAAACGACAATTTAGAGGAAACAAGTTTAGAAAGCTTTATGTACAAAAGGTTATATCGCCTGGCAACTATGTTTTTAATTGTAATTCTTCAACAAGTGCGTCATCAACGAAGCTCTCGCCAAAGTGGGAGAAAAGGCCTAATAATTGCTTTGGATTTAATTTGCACTAAATGCTCAGCTGTGATTTCATTTATGAGTTCCTCAAAACCAAGTGCAAGTGGCCCTTATGAAATCAGTACTAGATTAGTTTATGCCTTACGATCGATTGGCAAGGGCATGGCTGCAGGGAGAACATTTTGTTCAATGATGAAGTTACATGAACCACCAAATAAATCTGAAAAACTGACTGCAATATTAGAGAAAGCTGTATGTGAGGTCAGTGAGGAAAGCATGAAAGTGGCTGCTAGGGAAGCATATTGCAGTTGCACTCGATGGAAGGTGGCAGAAAAAAGGACATACTTCTTTGAATGGAGTAGTGACTGCCACGAGTGCAGACACCAGTGAAGTGTTAGATGTGGAGATAATGTCTAAATATCTCAAATGTTGTAAAGTCAATGAACATAAAGAAAACGCCTGTGTGGCTAATTTTAGAGGAACAAGTGGTGATGTGGAAGTTCGTGGAGTACAACAAATATTTCATGATTCCGTAGATGCAATATTCTTAACACAACCAAATTTTATTTATATTTCAACTTGAAATTGTCATCTTACAAAATATTATTCTTTGTCATAAGTTGTAAATAAAAAGAACACAAAAAACAGAAAAGGTGACAAACGAGAACTGTAAGATTTACGACCTGTTTCAAACATCAGGTACCAGGTCTTTAATTTTGCAATAAATAAATAAATAAATATTTGCAAGATCCTGGCATGAGTTCTACGAAACTGATGTGGTTGAATTTGTTTCCGTTTAAACGTGTTTGCATGTATTGTTTGCTGAGTTACTTTTAGTTGTGATCCTCGGACTTGCCAAAGAACCAGTGGATCATTACGTGAAGACAATGTTCGACGTCCAAAGCACTAGTACGTCGTTAGTTCTCAGGGATCCGCTCGATGATTTACAACTGTCTCACGAGTCACGGCAAGGCTACTACCGGCGCTCACAAAAACAACTGTACCAATACAGCAGCGTATGGATGAACACAGGAATCCGCACCTGGGCTACGCGTGGTATTAGGGCAGGGAACTTCGAGCAACAGCCATTTGGCGCAGTCACAAATGTTACGGAGCTCTGGTTAGCAGGGCCCGACTGAAGGCATGGGTGCGGCGCTGCGAGGGCAGGCGGGCGAGCGGCGAGCGTCGTGCCTTGGAGCCGCGCAGTATCTGGGTCGCCACGGTCCGAGACCGAGGCGTGAGCCACCGGGCCACAGGTGAAGGAACGAGCGTAGAAGCACCCTTGCTCCAACATCCCTGTCTCCCTACTAGTCTACCGTCGCTGCTTCTCGCAACAATAACCGGTTTAGTTCCATTGCAGAAGTGGGCTGTGTTAAAAATAAAGAAACGGAATCCTGAGGGTAATCATACCCAACTAATCTAATTCACGGCGTAATATAAACCTGTGTAGATGACACCAATAGCAGTTTCATAACGAGTAATTTTCAGATGCTGTACAAGGCATCAGAGTGACACAAAGGAATACCTTAATATAATAGCAGGATTTATGAGTGAGTTAAGAAATACATATAACGAAGTAAAGTGCAGGGTTCGACCTCTGTATGTGGTCCATCAGTACGACAAATTCACTACGCCTGAAACGAAACCGATACAAGGGTAAAACTACAAACAGTTGATTCACTACACACACAAAAAGTGAGGCCTCTGTATACTTCACGACTCGTCGACGGCTCGTACAGCACCCGAATCTCACTGGTTGCTTTAGCAGTGTGACGTAGGTAGTTTCATCACGGTCGTGAATTGCATCAATTTTGTATTTATTTTGGAAACATACGAAGAGGTTCCGTAGTCGAAGAAACTGGTCATCACTGCGGAATCGGACCGACAGTATACAAGGACAGAAGGCATTGCTCTGCTCCACTCAAGACCCTTTTCCTTATCTGTATTACAAAGTATCCTGCCACTATTCAGCAACACTGCTGTCCTGGTGCAACAACCGACGCCAGGTGTTGGTCGTTCTGCTGTCCCCGTAACGAGAGTATCTTACCTGCTGTCAGAGGAAGCATGTATCTCGCGTTTTTGTCACTCCAGCGTAAAGTAGAGTCAGAGTTTTCCTCGCAGGAAACCGCACTTGGTAGTTACATCTTTTTCGGCACGACAAGACTTTGGTTCTCACCTCTGGCATACTTTCAGTTTTTTCTTTCTTTTCTTCAACAAGTGTTGACCTCGCTAAGAGGCTTAGCATTAATGGATTCGGGGACTAGAGAGTTGATGATTATGTACCGTGTCACTGAATGTGAATGAACTGGTCTGATACAATCAGCAATGTCTGAGAGCAAAGTCGACTTGTTTCTTATGACACGAACAGCATACCATGGCGCGGCCGAGCGGTGTCCCCATCAATACACGATACGATCCCTCATTACGCCAGTCAAAATTTGCAGCAAGTTTCTTGTTTTCGTCTTGTTTCTAGTGTGAAAACAGCATCGACTAAATGTAAGGAAATGCCACATCTTTTGAGTACAAGTTCCGCTCACGTCTAGGCGTGAGTAGTATGGAATTGCTGATACCAGATAGCCTTGGCCCTGACCTAGAGGTCATTCTGGGAATCCTAAAACCAGCAAAAACGGTTTCTAATCTGTGGTATCGTATTACAGTTGCGCATGTCAAATTTTTCTGGAATGTGTTTGCATTAGCGACTGAAAAAGATTTGTTAATTGGCTCACTAGGCGTCTTGGTTAGTTTCATTTGAAGATATATATCATTCATCATTGATACTGGAACGTGTGAACAGCATATTTCTCTACAAATAACGAAAAAACCAACATTCCCTTTCCAAATATAAAGAATGAATTAGGAATTCATATTGTTTGAAAATGAGTTTCACTTTAAGTACAGTCCCACAAACCATGAAAACACGAAAAAAATCAAGTCCTGATTCGCATCCCGCTTGCTCGTGTCACCGCCACATGGCTGAACTGCAGAAAATAACTGCTACTGTCGCCAGCAGATGTCTGCACTGTAAGACGAGCAAAGTTCAACCCGTGAACCACAATTTCGTACTGCCACCAGTAGAGATTCCTGCACATTTAAAAGACCCAGCAGAGTCGTAAATTAACTACTTCCCACATCTAAGATGTTAAAAAATTCTAAAATATCTGCAAAATACGTCTGTCGCGCGGAAAGTTCGATATTTACATTGCTGGTTCAGGTTAACACATGAGACACACTGGAGGAGTTTATTCAATTATGTGATGTCACAATATTGTAAAAATACATCTGCAGTGCGGAAGAAAGTGTGAGTTAATTTCCACATATTCACCAAATCAGAGCCCGAAATTCTAACGTATGTATCGTAATGCTAGATTTGAATGCTTACTAACAGTTGACATTTGAGAATGTAGGCCTAACACGTCGATGTCGCAAAACTAACCTCATCATGAGTACATCTTCAGAGAAACACGTGTTGCCTATTTAAAGAAAAAAAAAAAAAAGAGCTATACTAAGCAGGCAAACGGACGGACTGAATGTAACTAATTAGGCCTACTACTGATGTAAGTTCCTAAAACTTACATAGGTTTTAAGTTGTAAGACATTTCCAGGGGCAGATGTGGACTCTGACCACAATCTATTGGTTACGACCTGTAGATTAAAACTGAAGAAACTGCAAAAATGTGGGAAATTAAGGAGATGGGACCTGGATAAACTGAAAGAACCAGAGGTTGTACAGAGTTTCAGAGAGAGCATAAGGGAACTATTGACAGGAATAGAGGAAAGAAATACAGTAGAAGAAGAATGGGTAGCTCTGAGGGATGTAGTAGTGAAGGCAGCAGAGGATAAAGTAGGTACAAAGACGAGGGCTGCTAGAAATCCTTGGGTAACAGAAGAAATATTGAATTTAATTGATGAAAGAAAAAAATATAAAAATGCAGTAAATGAAGCAGGCAAAAAGGAATACAAACGTCTCAAAAATGAGATCGACAGGAAGTGCAAAATGGCTAAACAGGGATGGCTAGAGGACAAATGTAAGGATGTAGAAGCTTATCTCACTAGGGGTAAGATAGATACTGCCTACAGGAAAATTAAAGAGACCTTTGGAGAGAAGAGAACCACGTGTATGAATATCAAGAGCTCAGATGGCAGCCCAGTTCTAAGCAAAGAAGGGAAGGCAGAAAGGTGGAAGGAGTATATAGAAGGTTTATACAAGGGCGATGTACTTGAGGACAATATTATAGAAATAGAAGAGGATGTAGATGAAGACGAAATGGGAGATACGATACTGCGTGAAGAGTTTGACAGACCTGAGTCGAAACAAGGCCCCCGGAGTAGACAACATTCCATTAGAACTACTGACGGCCTTGGGAGAGCCAGTCATGACAAAACTCTACCAGCTGGTGAGCAAGATGTATGAGACAGGCGAAATACCCTCAGACTTCAAGAAGAATATAATAATTCCAATCCCAAAGAAAGCAGGTGCTGACAGATGTGAAAATTACCGAACTATCAGTTTAATAAGCCACGGCTGCAAAATACTAACGCGAATTCTTTACAGACGAATGGAAAAACTGGTAGATGCAGACCTCGGGGAAGATCAGTTTGGATTCCGTAGAAATGTTGGAACACGTGAGGCAATACTGACCTTACGACTTATCTTAGAAGAAAGATTAAGAAAAGGCAAACCTAGGTTTCTAGCATTTGTAGACTTAGAGAAAGCTTTTGACAATGTTGACTGGAATACTGTTTTTCAAATTCTAAAGGTGGTAGGGGTAAAATACAGGGAGCGAAAGGCTATTTATAATTTGTACAGAAACCAGATGGCAGTAATAAGAGTCGAGGGGAATGAAAGGGAAGCAGTGGTTGGGAAAGGAGTGAGACAGGGTTGTAGCCTCTCCCCGATGTTATTCAATCTGTATATTGAGCAAGCAGTAAAGGAAACAAAAGAAAAATTTGGAGTAGGTATTAAAATTCATGGAGACGAAGTAAAAACTTTGAGGTTCGCCGATGACATTGTAATTCTGTCAGAGACGGCAAAGGACTTGGAAGAGCAGTTGAACGGAAGGACAGTGTCTTGAAAGGAGGATATAAGATGAACATTAACAAAAGCAAAACGAGGATAATGGAATGTAGCCAAATTAAATCGGGTGATGCTGAGGGAATTAGATTAGGAAATGAGACAATTAAAGTAGTAAAGGAGTTTTGCTATTTAGGAAGTAAAATAACTGATGATGGTCGAAGTAGAGAGGATATAAAATGTAGACTGGCAATGGCAAGGAAAGCGTTTCTGAAGAAGAGAAATTTGTTAACATCGAATATAGATTTATGTATCAGGAAGTCGTTTCTGAAAGTATTTGTTTGGAGTGTAGCCATGTATGGAAGTGAAACATGGACGATAACTAGTTTGGACAAGAAGAGAATAGAAGCTTTCGAAATGTGGTGCTACAGAAGAATACTGAAGATAAGGTGGATAGATCACGTAACTAATGAGGAGGTATTGCATAGGATTGGGGAGAAGAGAAGTTTGTGGCACAACTTGACTAGAAGAAGGGATCGGTTGGTAGGACATGTTTTGAGGCATCAAGGGATCACAAATTTAGCATTGGAGGGCAGCGTGGAGGGTAAAAATCGTAGAAGGAGACCGAGAGATGAGTACACTAAGCAGATTCAGAAGGATGTAGGTTGCAGTAGGTACTGGGAGATGAAGCAGCTTGCACAGGATAGAGTAGCATGGAGAGCTGCATCAAACCAGTCTCAGGACTGAAGACAACAACAACAACAACACTGATGTAAGTAACAATATACCGTCAAAGTATACTCTGACAGCCGAACTTCACGACCAAGCCACCCTCCCTCCCCCTCCCCTCTCCCCAAACGTTGGATGCCGCCTGATGGCGTTGCGGGCACGTGACGCGACAACAAAAGTCTGTGCGCTGAGCAGACACTAGCGAATACGTGGGCTGCAAATGGGCAAATCCAAGCGACGCTGTCAAAGGACAGGTTATTATTACGCAAAGCCTGTGGACGAGTAACTCGAAAACGACGAACCTGGTCGAATGTTCACATGCTACTGTCGTGAGCGTCTATGAAAAGTGGGAGGTACGCCTGTTGTCTAGTTGCACGAAGAGGCCCCAACAGGTACAGTGCCAGTTTGACAACCTTGTGTGATACCAACAAGAGCCTTGCGGGCCTGCCCTGTCTCGCAGGTTGTACCAGCACATCGCAGCATGTTTGGTACTTCTGTGCCGAGTCGCCAGTTCTCCGACTGCAACGCACCTGCACGTGGTGCAGCAGTATGCGTTGTGGTCTCAGTTCACGGCAGTCGCACGTCGATCATAGTCGTGTAACGATCCTGAAGCAAGTACGATTTTTTTAACAGAATGATACACTTCTTTGGATAGTATCCGAAAGTACTTGAAAAGACGAGTGTAGTGATATAATGTTTGTTAATATTTAGGTTAAAACACTTCGAGAAATGTTCCAACACTGAAAGGCAAGTGCGCCGGAATCGGCTACTGGCTCTGAACACGCTCACGGCAGCCAACGTCATTGTATCAAGCCTTTCGACTGTTCGGCTGCAATCTAGAACTAACAGGAGCTGAAGCGGTATATCGGCAGATCGCTCCTGCTTCAATATTCCTTGCATACAGACATGTAGCCTACACGAATGAGGGGGGAGTTAAGACGTGCTACTTTTATGGACCTACGTGGGGTCGGCCAGAGGAGTATCACTCGCATCAATGCCACCTCATCACCCGACACTCGGTGGACGTAATTTCCAAAGTCATACAGAATTCTGTTAGGTTTTCCCTGCATGGATTGGGAGATAATGATACGATTTTCCAACGTGTGGTCTTTACCGACGAAACAAACTTAACGAACCACAGTAATGTTCTACTGGACAGGTGGAAATGCACGCCGGCTTTGTTGGGTACATCAAAAACGATGGTGAAGCGTAAACATATGGTGCGGTTCCATACGAAATTCCGTTGTGGGACCTTACTTAATCTCAGGGACGTTAAGTGGAAAAAAGCATGCACACTTTCTTATGGACGTACCATCTGGTCTTCTAGAAAAGGAACCATTGGATAAGCGACAGTGTGTGTAGCTCCAGTACGACGGCTGCCCAGCTCTCTCTTTCCATGTTGCAACGCAAATACTGAATGAAAAATATCCCCACCGCCTGACAGGACGGAATACTGCAGTACGACAATGGCTGGGCAGGTCTCTTGATTTGACTCCACTCGATTTCTTTCTATGGGGAGCACTGAAGACGCACTTTATCATACAGCCCCAACTACGCCAGACCACAGTCGAATCGCCGCAACACGTAACGACATACTATCCAACCACTTATCTCTCGAATGGCGGCTGCAAATGTTCCTTGCAAACAATTTGAGCACATACTTAAGTGTAAAACAACGTCTTGTTAGGAAAAGTATTTTGTGGGTGACATGTCAGTCATTCTGAATAAACTGATTAGTTTCTTTAAAATATATCATGTCTAATTACAATTTCGAGTAGTAACTGTAGACACATTTGTTCGACAGCAGGTGGTTTACTTTAAGAAGCGTTCAGGAGTCTCCAGACAAAGAAAGGTCGCGTATTTTTTCATTTTTGTCCAAATCTGGGATAATATGGTAGTTTCCTTTTTCCGTTGAATAGGGCTGTTTATCATTATGAAGTACGAATGAGCGACGTTTCTGTTTCGATTTTCAAATCAAATGATTCAAATGGCTCTGAGCACTATGGGACTTAACTTCTGAGGTCATAAATCCCCTAGAACTTAGAACTATTTAAATCTAACTAACCTAAGGACATCACACACATCCATGCCCGAGGCAGGATTCGAACCTGCGACCGTAGCGGTCGCGCGGTTCCAGACTGTAGCGCCTAGAACCGCTCGGCCACTCCGGCCGTCTGTTTCGATTTTGATAAGCAAGCACCAACCGGGAGGGTTGAAATGGAAAACTGCCTTGCGAAACGGTAGTTGTTTCCACAAGAACCAGGAAACGTACAGGTATGCGAAACAGTTTTTATAAGCCTAATCTGATGCGCCAGAAGCTAGTATATGCCATAGTTCCATACATAAAACACATAGCTGGCCCTGTATCTGTGTCGCTTTGGAGATGAGGTTCCTTCTTAGTAGCGCAGCCAGGTGCTGCTGCATGTAAATAAAGATGGAGCCTCGCATAAGCGCTTTGTTTGACTGTTTATTCACCGCAACAGCTGACTTGCTTTCCAGTTCCAACACATTTCTCAGACTTTTTTTGCGAACAGTTTCAGCCTTAACATTAACAAACATTGCATCAATGTACTCGCCTTTTCAGGCGCTTTCGAATGTCATTAGAATAAGTAAATCGCTCCATTAAAAAAAAAAAAAAAAAATTTCAGACCGTCTTCATTTGTACACGAGCTAAAACCCGTAAAAGATAGCAAACACATACCCACTACTGTACTACCATTTTCCGTAAACCTCATTTCAGTACCCGGAACAATTCATGGCACAGGTGGTGTGTGACGTCGTAAGTGACTGATTTCATATACACAGGTAGACCTGTGCAGAATGGAAATACGTCGCAACTCCTTTCCAGAGCCAATGCCTCGATACAGTTCGCCTGAAATCGTCCCGGGACCATTGTGGCCTAAATACAGCACGCAGGAGGCTAGATTAGCATCATTCGATGAGAGGCCTACTGCTAAGGAGGAGGGACCAGATGAGTTTACACAGCTAACTTTAATCAGGTCATGGTGGTGAAAGTTTGTTTTCATTGCGGTGGTGGTGGTTTGAAGCAATGGCATGAGAGGGATGGTCCATGAACAGTACGCTCTGTGGTTCCCCGAATGTATGAGTCCCATTCGTGTAAAGGGAAATGACTGTGGATACTATCTGTCGAACGAAAGATGTGATAATTACAGCAAACGATGAATTAAATATTAAACTCGGGGCAGATATTCTGAACAGAGCAGTGTCACAGGAACAGCACGTGTTTGAATGTACTCGCCTCTGTAAAATTTGCTTCCAGGGCGAGATGGGTGCAATGTTCCAGACTTGTGTACACATTACTGCCAGTGTCACATGTGCACTCTCCATTGGTTAGTGTGTTGTATTTGGGAACCTATAGCATATACAGTTAAGAGTATTAATTCAACATCATGAAGACAGTGTATTTTGGCCTTTGCAACGTGTAAACTTCACAGTTTACAAATTAATATGTATGTGTTGTAATCACACTATGTGTTTTCTTTTTTGTAAGCAATTTTAGGTATCCAGTTATATGCAATTCATAACCCCACCCACGAACTTCATTTTGTGTTTTAATAGTGCCATTAGTGAACGTCTGAATCATATACAGAAAAGTTCAGACCATGAGGTACAAATGTTGCTTGGAAATTCGCTTTGGCAAACAGTATTTACATTACATGCTACTACTGTGACATAAGCTGGTAGGCTTGCTAAAATGCGCTATAACACACACACACACACACACACACACACACACACACACACACACACGCGTACGGCTTGTTGTTGATCACTAACGTCACTGCAGCTCCCCTTCCTCCTACATCAAATCGTTTACAACACATGACAAATGTACAGCAGGTGACAGTCACTCAATTATACACTACTGACCATTAAAATTGCTACACCACGAAGATGACGTGCTACAGACGCGAAATTAAACCGACAGGAAGAAGATGCTGTGATATGCAAATGATTAGCTTTTCAGAGCATTCACACAAGGTTGCCGCCGGTGGCGACACCTACAACGTGCTGACATGAGGAAAGTTTCCAACCGATTTCTCATACACAAACAGCAGTTGACCGGCGTTGCCTGGTGAAACGTTGTTGTGATGCTACGTGTAAGGAGGAGATATGCGTACCATCACGTTTCCCACTTTGATAAAGGTCGGATTGTAGCCTATGGCGATTGCGGTTCATCGTATCACGACATTGCTGCTCGCGTTGGTAGAGATCCAATGACTGTTAGCAGAATATGGGTTCAGCAGGGTAATACGGAACGCCGTGCTGGATCCCAACGGCATCGCATCACTGGCAGTCGAGATGACAGGCATCTAATCCGCATGGCTGTAACGGATCGTGCAGCCACGTCTCGATCCCTGAGTCAACAGATGGGGACGTTTGCAAGACAACAACGATCTCCACGAACAGTTCGACGATGTTTGCAGCAGCATGAACTATCAGCTCGGAGACCGTGGCTGCGGTTACCCTTGACGCTGCATCACAGACAGGAGCGCCTGCGATCGTGTACTCGACGACGAACCTGGGTGCACGAATGACAAAACGTCATCTTTCGGATGAATCCTGGTTCTGTTTACAGAATCATGATGGTCGCATCCGTGTTTAGCGACATCGCGGCGAACGCACATTGGAAGGGTGTATTCGTCATCGCCATACTGGCGTATCACCCGGCTTGGTGGTATGGGGTGCCAGTGGTTACACGTGTCGGTCACCTCTTGTTCGCATTGACGGCACTTTGAACAGTGGACGTTACATTTCAGATGCTAAAACCTACATTTCAGCAGGATAATGCACGACCGCATGTTGCAGGTCCTGTATGGGCCTTTCTGGATGCAGAAAATGTTCGACTGCTGCCAGCACATTCTCCAGATGTCTCAGCAATTGAAAACGTCTGGTCAATGGTGGCCGAGCAACTGGCTCGTCACAATACACCAGTCTCTACTCTTGATGAACTGTGCTATCGTGTTGAAGCTGCATGGGCAACTGTATCTGTACACGCCATCCTAGCTCTGTTTGACTCAGTGCCCAGGCGTATGAAGGCCGTTATTACGGCCAGAGGTGGTTGTTCTGGGTACTGATTTCTCAAGATCTATGCACCCAAATTGCGTGAAAATGAAATCACATGTCAGTTCTAGTATTAATATATTTGTCCAATGAATACCCGTTAATCATCTGTATTCCTTCTTGGTGTAGAAAATTTAATGACCGGTAGTGTAGTAAGGCCCGAGTCGTCGTATTCGAGCACCCAATCCGGTAACGTCTCTGCTGCACTTGTACGGCCGTGCTACCACTGGATCGAAAGCCCCCCGGGCGGTGATGGTTCGGGTATCACCACGCTGTGACTTGGTAGTGGCAGCTGCAGACTGCACCAGACGTACCACTAGCCTCTCCTGGTTGCTTCCATGTGTCGTCAACTAACGAAAAACTTACAGAACCGTCAGTGTATTGTGCTTAAGACAATTTCGACTATTTGTCTACACGTAGACTTAACTATATTCTACATGCATATGGTTATAACAAGCTACTCTGACTCCGGTAGAAGTGCTATACTGCAACAGGGCGACAGATGTCCTCCACAATACCGTAATGCTACAGTCGGTCGCGATTTGTTACTCGATCACACAGATCTCGGAATCTACCATTAAATTATCCCATTACGTTATTATTCACCGCCATTCTGTTGTTGCGGAATATGTTACACCACCATCAATTTATAAACAGTGCACCTGAGACTCACATACTATTCTCTTAAAACGACACTATAACCCTACAGTAACGGAACTAGCCCGCTTTGGTAGTTGTATAAAGTCTGTTCTAAGTAAAGGCAAATGTTCGCTTGGAGATAACGTGTCGCATATAGAGCGACAACTAGCATTATACTATACGGTAAGACAGTTGTGGTTGACTGTTTAATGTGGGTCGCCATCAACTGTGCAATAAAACTTTATTAAATAATACAAATGTCAAATCACAAGTCCAGGAGAGGGAAACGTTATTTGTAATCAACTTAAAGATTTTATAATTTGACCAGACACGTGACTGCACATGGTATCGTCTAACTGAAGACCATTACAGATTGGAGTGTGTTTGATCCCTGCGCAACACTGTTTAGGTACGTACATATCCAACAATTATGTTGTGGAATGTAATTACATCACTTGTTAGTAAGCGATGTCAGGCCGTGATGTTAAGCGTATATTCCACTCAATTGGTAGAGTCTGTAAGGCCGTTTCCGGTTATGACCCACTAAATTTTAGACCAAGATGGGCAAGTTAGATATATCTAAACATCACTGTGTTATAGAGAACAGCATGACTTTAAATACTCGTTGTGGCATTTGTTTAGCACTTTTAGCAACGGAGGCTGATGACACAAAGCTAGGCGTCAGGCATATTTCTGGTGGTCCATTATGCTTGCGAGGCGTGCGAATCCGGATTTTCTTAGGATTTTGCCTATATTGAGATAAACATGTAATTTAATGAATTATGCAGGCAATTCAGATGCGGCAATACTTAATTTGTGTTTCCAAAATGTGAGACGTTTCATAGTGGTAAGTAGTTTTTCCGACATACTGATTCTAACGTCTTTGGGAAAGTCGTATCTCTGTCACTATTACCGTCCTTGGTCGTGTTTGGTCGAAGCGCTTCTGCAATTTAAGTGATGTTTGGTAATAAAAACACCTAATTCGTTCCTTCATTAATAAGGCAACTGTGTTATGTATTTATTTGTGGTGTAGTTGGTTAAAGGTTTTTATTTTTGGGAGTCATAGTTCGTATAAATTCAATTGTACAACTTTACACATTTTACATATTTAGGTACCACTACAACATGAACATTCCACTTCTCGCAGTGCAGGTGTATTTTTAGAATATTGTTAACAATGATATTGAACAAATCCAGCCAATAACGCTTTTAAAGATCCTTTTTGATTGCAAGCTATTGTTATACACATATCTTGCGGTAGGCCTGTAGCAGTAATTTTCTATCAATATAATGGATATATATTTATTACATATTTTTTTAAGTGTGTGACACGATGTATTATCTCTGTACCTCTTAAAACTGTGCTTGAGAACAATTTAAATGCGGGAATATATACTGTGAGGGCGTGTTGTGACTTACAGCATGAATAGGCCTAATTAGTTACATTCAGTTCGTTTATCTGCCTGCTTAGTGGTTTTTTTTTTTTTTTAATAGGTAACACATTTGTTTCTGCAGTCAGAAACCTGATGAGGTTACCTTCGCGACAAGGAACTGTTAGGTCCTCGTTCTCAAACGTCAACTGTCATTGGACGTTGAAATCTAGAATTGGGACACATACTTAAGACTTCTGGGCACTAATTTGGTGAATATGTGGAAAATAAATATTAAATAATATTTTAGAATTTTTTAACATCTTAGATGTGGAAAGTAGTTAATTTACGACTCTGCTGGGTCTTTTAAATGTGCAGGAATCTCTACTGGTGGCAGTACGAAATTGTGATTCACGGGTTGAACTTTGCTCGTCTTACAGTGCAGACATCTGCTGGCGACAGGAACAGTTATTTTCTGCAGTTCAGCCATGTGGCGGTGACACGAGCAAGCGGGATGCGAATCAGGACTTGATTTTTTTCGTGTTTTCATGGTTTGTGGGACTGAAAGTGAAACTCATTTTCAAACAATATGAATTCCTAATTCATTCTTTATATTTGGAAAGGGAATGTTGGTTTTTCGTTATTTGTAGAGAAATATGCTGTTCACACGTTTCAGTATCAATGATGAATGATATATACCTTCAAATGAAATCGGAGTAGAGAGCCAGTGAACAAATTTTTGGAAATCAGTAATGCAAATATAGTCGTGAAATGTTTTAATAGTTCAGATTTTCAGATTTGGCTGTCGAGCAGGAGCTCTGCGAGCACTGGGAACCTCCCTGTAGGTGCTGTTGTCATGCGGCCGGATGCGATGCTGGTGCTGCTGCCGCGTTATGCTGCTGTCAGGATTCCCACATGACTCGTAGGTCAGGGCCAAGGTTATCTGCTACTAGCAGCGCCAAACTGACGATTTCATCACTCCGTTTGGTCCACAATTACCGACTTTGAAAGCAAAACGATATGAATAATAACCTTTACCTCGTTCGCTTCGTCAAGCAGACACGCTTTGTAACTATAATTTTACTTTCCAGCCTGAACTTACTATTTCGTACTATTCGCTTTCTACTGCTGGTACGCCTTCGGACTACATGCGGACTCTAAGGGCGCCGGAACAGCTGTGTGCGCATCCACTTGTCGGAGGCCACGCGGAATGTACACCAGTCGTTGCTGGACCGGCTTTACGGGGCAGTACTAGCAACAACTCACGGCCCCACGCTGCACTGGCGTACATTTAGAACCGACCGGCCGTAATTGAGGACCATTGCTACGTAAGGGCAGCGGTAATGGCTGGCAGTGGCACACTATGTGTGGCCGCAAAGGACAGCGCCAGAGACCGGCAGGTGCGCCGCCGCCCACGCGTTCGCCTCGCGCTGGCCGCTGCAACATCCTCCGCCCCCGCCTATTTTAACAGCCTGTTTATTACTCGAATGTTGTGTTTGTTCAACTACTCCATCCTGTGATACTCGATCGCTTCCTGCACTGCCAATACGGATAACTGGCCTCAAAGATTGGCCGTGCATCGTGATAAGTTTCACGTAGTCGATGATACTGTATTGGCACATACGCGAGTCACTGTAAGAGACTGGTGCCGTGATCGTGGCAATTGCCACGCTCCTGCAGTGGCACCGTCCTGCCTGTACTATGGTAATGTGGTTGCCCTAAAGTTTCCGTTATCTGAAAGCAATGGAGCGCTGTCGTGAGTTGATGGCCAGGGACCGAGAAGATAGAGATTATTTAATTACGTAAATGAAGCGTTTGCACTGACGCGCGTTGACTGCTGCTGCTGAGTGCAACAAATAAGGCACACGCGCCGCGTCAGACGCCTATCTCTCACATGAGAGCCTACGGATTCACAAGGCCAAGACAATGAAATTCTTAACCATTCAAGTTGACAATAAGCTACAAATTATTGTACAGAATTAGTAACGGTAACAAACTTTAAAAAAATGTGTGTCCGTCGCGTGGTTTCTTATACCTTTCTCCACACTCCCTACAGCTGTAGATAAAGACTCAGTGAATAATGCTGGGGTTTTATCACCCTCTTCCTCTGGCATAAAAAATGTACTGGATGCATTCTTTTGTTTACGAAACACACCACCTTACAAAAATTACTTCGGTGCAGATAAAAAACTTACAGGTCCCAGCTTGTACACACAATCCGTGCCAAAGCGACTCCTCATACTTACGAAACTAGTCAGTGAACAAACTTATGAAATCTCAAACACAGAAATGATTAATAATCTATAGACAAAACTATCAAAAAGCAACGACTTACTATTCATGGATTGTATTGGGCAATGATACTTTATGCTGTTAACGTTCTTGTTGTCCCAGCTTTTCGTGTAGTTGACAGTTCTTTTCTATTCTCTGTTACTGCTTGTATTATTAATTCACAGACAGCCTGTGTGCTTGTTGGACAGAACTAAGTGTATATTTAGTAGACTACTATCGTTTAGTGCGCTGAGATTTCACGAGTGTTTCATTTGCAAATTTCCGCAATCATGATCAGCAAATTATGTTTTCCTTTTGTTTGTACTGTGTATAGTCCACGTTTCGCTTCTATATAACGCAACACTCCAACTACTAACTGTTCGGAACTATCAACAAGTTATAATCGGACTTTCCGTTATAAACAAAGAGAATGAGGAAGAGTAATGGTTAGGAAACTAAATTTAAAGAGTGAGAGTAATTTTCATAGAAGAGTCCTCGCACTTGGGCACGTAACTCTCATGAGAACGCACACCTGGCCGCACTGCGACAGCCTGTTAGTTGAAACTTCCTGGAAGCCTCTCAGTTGTTCTCTGGTGCGTCAGTATGTAGCATATCCACGTGGACGTAGTTGTGTACAGGTCACTTTTTTGGTATTTACGATGGTCTTTTTAAACGGACCATCTCATGAAAAGCTAGCTGGAAGAGGTCGAAACCAGACGTGTGACCCGAGGCCGAAAATTACAATAAAAGAAAATTCCTTTTCAAGAAAATTCCTTTTCAAGAAAGTCGCCAAGCTGCTCCTAAGGCACTGTGCCTAATCCGCGTAACTTGCAGAGAAGACACTCCCAACATATAAAATTACATTTCGTGTTGGCAAGTTTCTTTGTTCAAAACCACTTTCTTGCTACTTCCATTCTGCACCTCATGTCCTTTTCACTTCACTGCCGCCAATTATATTGTCGCTCAAATAACAGAACTCTTCTATTACTTTCGTAAAATAAAGAACGAACCGCCTGCAGTCACAGCTGTGATTTTACTTCAAAAGCCCGACGCATTTCGAGCCACAGGGGCTCTATTTCAGCTCCTCTGACTGGCTCCATCAATTTGTTTTCCAAATTTAGTTTAATTCTGGCCCTGCTACGATGACAATGGTGTATTACAAAGGGGCACTTCGAGAATATAAGATTCTAGTTTCCCGTAGTACGCGCATGCTTTACAAGTAAAGTGTGAGTAGACATGACTATGTACATATATACACTTTCGATTCTACAGCACTTTTGTAAACACAAGTCAACGAATTTCAAACGTAAGAGGCTGCATTTCTGTAAACACACAGGTGTTATATATATATATATATATATATATATATATATATATATATATATATATATATATATATATATATATATAACAGAATATTTTCACAATATTAATTATACATAGATATAATTTATAAAACAAATGTTTCTGAATGAGTCAAACGAAGCTGCACGTTACCAAATCGTTGTGCTATTAAGTATTTGTTTGTTAAGGAAAAAAAGCAAATTTTAAAATTACCAGAAGAACTGTGGTTGCTGAACTCTGTTCATCCAACATGTTTTCTGAAGATTTTTCTAGATTCAACCACTGAAAAATCTACAATAGCTAACCACATGCACCGTAACAAACATAAACTAAGTGACATTCACAATATCATAATCCACACACAATACCACCGTAAAAAACTTAACCCACTAGAGCAATTAGAAAAAAAGTGTTATACGAATGAAAATCTTCTGAAAATATGACGAATAAAAAAATAAAAAATAAAAAAAGGCCAGCAGCCACAGTTTCAGTCATTTTAAAAGTTTAATTTTTCGTAACGAAACAAATATTTAATATTGCAACCCTTTGATAACATACTGCCAAATGTAACAGTCACAATACATATATACACAGGGTGGTCCGTTGATAGTGACCGGGCCAAATATCTCACGAAATAAGTGTCAAACGAAAAAACTACAAAGAACGAAACTCGTCTAACTTGAAGGGGAAAACCAGATGGCGCTATGGTAGGCCTTCTCGATGGCCCTGCCATAGATGAAATTGATGTCAACACGCGTTTTTTTTTTTTTTTAAATAGGAGCCCACATTTTTATTAGATATTCTTGTAGTACGTAAAGAAATATGAATGTTTTAGTTGGACCAATTTTTTCGCTTTGTGGTAAATGGCTCTGTACTAGTCACAAACATATGGCTCACAATTTTAGACGAACAGTTGGTAACAGGTAGGTTTTTTAAATTAAAATACGGAACGTAGGTACGTTTGAACATTTTATTTCGGTTGTTCCAATGTGATACATGTACTTTTGTGAACGTATCATTTCTGAGAACGCATGCTGTTACAGTGTGATCACCTCTAAATACCACATTAATGCAATAAGTGCTCAAAATGATGTCTGTCAACCTCAATGCATTTGGCAATACGTGTAACGACATTCCTCTCAACAGCGAGTAGTTCGCCTTCCGTAATGTTCGCAAATGCATTGACAATGCGCTGACGCATGTTATCAGGCGTTGTCGGTGGATCACGATAGCAAATATCCTTCAACTTTCCCCACAGAAAGAAATCCGGGGACGTCAGATCCGGTGAACGTGCGGGCCATGGGGTATACGATGTCCGAATTTGGGAGCATTTCCTGGGATTCCTTCCAGTGGCCGATTGTTCAGGCTCCACTTTGACGCAGGCCATACTCAAGTTCTTGGAAGATAAAAAAATTCTATTGTGTAATATGAGAGAGCAAGGATACGACAATGGAGCAAACATCAAAGGAAAGGAAAGAATTTCAGATATGAACAAGAGAGCATTTTATATACCGTGTAGCAGTCATTCATTAAATCTTGTTGTAAACGATGCTCCTATGTCTTCTAAATATGCTGTTTCCATGTTTTCGACAAGCTTATATGACTTCTTCTCGTCCTCCATATGATGTTGGGATGTCTTGAAGAAGTATCTGCCTAACATATTGCTGAAGCCATTAAATGATACAAGATGGGAAAGTCACATCGATGCACTTACTCCCCTGAGGTTTCAAATTGGAGGCGTTTATGATGCACTGGTCCAGATAGCAGAAGAATTTGATGGCATGACCGCTGACGAAGCAACATCACTTGTGAGTCAAATAAAAAATCACACCTTTCTCACTCCTCTGGTAATCTGGTACGACGTTCTGCTTCACATTAGTGTAGTCAGTAAGACCCTCCAGACCATTGACATAAATGTTTCTGAGGCCGTGGAAGCGCTTGAAAAAATGAAAGCATATTTTGAGACCTGCAGAACAGATGAAAAGTTTGTGTCTTTCTTGATGGATTCCAAAGAACTGGCTACAGAATTAGAGCTAGAAGATCTAACGTTACCACGGATAAGCGTTTCCCGGCGACGAGGTAAGAAGCCGATACACTTTACCTATCAAGGAAGGGATGAGACAATAGATGACCCAACAAAACGTTACAAGATTGAATTCTACTATTATCTTTTAAATATAGTAACCACATCTTTGGATGAGAAATTCAATCAACTGAAATCTCATTGTGACTATTTTGATTTTCTCTATGACATCGGTGACCTGAAGAATGCACTTTCTGACAGCCTGGCCACAAAGTGTAGAAACCTCGCAGCAATTTTGCAAGATCATGAATCAAGTGACATTGATGCACTGGAGTTGAGGGAAGAACTATAAGTGCTTTCAACATTGTTGAAACCTGGAATAGGTCCAAAAGAGACTCTGAAGTTTATAGGAAGACATAATTTTTGCCCTAATGTTATCATTGCTCTGAGAATTCTCCTAACACTCCCAGTGAGAGTTGCGAGTGGAGAGAGGAGTTTCTTCAAACTGAAACTGATAAAGACATATATTTGATCAATGATAGCCAAACTCATTTGAATGATCTTGCAACAGTATCGATTGAGCACGAACTTGCAGCGGACTTAAATTACACAGATCGTGTGAAAGACTTTGCACAAGCAACAGCCAGGAAGGTTCGATTTGCCTAGGATTTTTTTGAATTTTTATATTATGATCAGCGTCTTGGTCATTTACTGTGTTCTTTCTTATTTTGTTCAACATTAAATAGTTATTGTAAATATTATTATTCAAACCAAATTATCGTTAAATTGTAAATATATTTTGTTTTCCGTTGAATACATAATCTGTTAACAACCATTGAAAAATTGTTTATTTACGTTAGCTGTAAGTTCCCGACCCTAACCTCACCTGCAAGTCACAGATGAAAATTAATCAGTAGTACAGCAGATACAAGAATATGACGGCAAACATCTAGTGTCTGATGTAAAGGAAGACCTTGAACTCCCTAAGGATGCGTTTAGAAGGCTGTAACTGACAAAAATAAAAAGGCAGTGAAGGATTTTGCTATGTGGCTGTTCGGAACTGCTCTTCTGTCCACGTAATTTACCCTGGAAGAAACACACTCTCTCTCTCTCTCTCCATCTTCAGGCTACGAGTGGCCTACCGGGACCATCCGACCGCCGTGTCGTCCTCACAGGAGTATGCGGATAGGAGAGGCGTGGAGTCAGCACACCGCTCTCCCTGCCGTTATTCTTGACCAAAGCCGTTACTATTCGGTCGAAGGAACACACATCAAGGATTTACTGAAGGATTAATTTGGGGAGTTGGGGAACGATGATTAGGAATCTCAGGCTGCAGAAGAAGAAAATGTGCATGCCACCAGTTGAAGGTGCTAAATGTGTGCTACTGCTAAAGACTGAACATGATTCCTCATTCTTTGAATGCTGTACTTTGTCACCTTATTTATGTCATTTCATTGTAGCCTTTTTGTTACTGTTTTGTGGAATAAAAAACCAAAAAGCGGTCTAAGGCGCTGCAATCATTGACTGTGTGGGTGGTCCCGGCGGAGGTTCGAGTCCTCCCTCGGTCGTGGGTGTGTGTGTTTGTCCTTAGGATAATTTAGGTTAAGTAGTGTGTAAGGTTAGGGACTGATGACCTTAGCAGTTCAGTCCCATTACATTTCACACACATTTGAACATTTTTGTAAATTGACAAGGCTTATTAAAATTAGCTAGATTTCTCCAATCAGGTTTGACTCCATTTTTGAGCTGAGGCCCAGCTACTGTTTTGTTCAAATCTGTAGAGACTGTCACCAATCAGTCACAATTTTTGTTTTAATATTCCAGATCTACATAGATTTCAGGCACAGTGTGGCTATTCTCAATGCTTTTAGTTATGTATACATCTATACCGTCATGCTGAACGTAACTGTTAACATGACGGTTTACATGTAAGCACATATTAAAAGCTTTGAGACTGGCCACTCAGTGGCGGAAACCTATCTAGAGCTGAAAAGAAAAAAAAAAGCTGCGATTGATTGTCGACATTTCCTACAGATTTGTTTAAATAAAATGCCACAAATGTTTACTAAAAAACAACGGGGTGTGTGTGTGTGGGGGGGGGGGGGGGGGGTGCAATTTAGTAGCTCGCATGGGGCGGCATTTGGGTTTGCGCCAGCCCTGGGTCCTTTATAAATTGCTTCACACGTTTCAGGTATTGCTTCAGTTAATGTGCACTGTGGCATTCGAGTACTGTACTGTAAGCTAGAGTAACTCTCTCCTGTAACGAGAAATCTGAGTGTTACTGTGAGCCCTGTATTCTGCAGATATAGCAGTTCTTAAGTGAGTATTGTGCTTTGTGATATGACGAGAGACATCACTGAGCAAATACTGAAAACTCATCCACTTTTAAGTAATTTATGTACGACTAAGTCCTAGATTATAGGTTCAAGTAAAAAATTTTGTTGAATGCTTTTATCGTCTCTTGGCTTCCCCCAAATACGTTTCTTTTTTTCCCCGCTTCTCTTCGAAATGGTACATGCAATTGCTGCCCATAATAACAAGTTGTTGTTGTCAGCCATCTTGAACTTCGACGAAAAATGTGATGACAATGTCATACCCCTTTTTAGCGCCAGGCCAAATATCTTTGTCAAACAAATTTGACGAATATTTGATCATATCTTTGTAAAAGAAATATGATAGTGTAATACCGACCTCACAGTGATAAAAGCCCACTTCAAAATTTGGTTGGACACCCCCGATGTTGACAAAGGAACTGAAGATGAGCCACTGGGGCGCGAGGTGCTTCGTGCATTTGGGTGTAGCTGAAGTAGACTGTTGTTTATTTTACGAAAACAACACAGACACAGAAGAAACAATGACAGCAATGGAGAACATTAAAACTCTTACTAATACTGATCTCTCACTTTCTAATCTAGTTTCCTCAGCTCCACTTCTTTTCATTCGGTACTCTTCCGCTATCCATTCTGCAAAATTATATTTCAAGTATTTGGCTTTTCTGACAGTTTTTTACAGTTGATCATTTAAGAATGTGACGAGCACTCTCACATGGCAGAAACCACATGTAGAATATCGGCAGTGTAGTTTTCCACAAAAAAGGTTGGAGCGTCGAGGAACTTATCTGCAAGACACGTGGTAATCTGTGTGTTGTTCCCGTTGCATTATTAGTCAGACGGAGCGGTCGGTAGCGACAGCAGCTCGGTCCATTTAGCGATAGTCTGTGGCGGGATGGGAGTGTAGTGATTACCCAGGCTTCCCACGTTCCACTGAACACGAGACGCTGCGAACGAGGACGTGACGGTTAGCATTCGACTCGCCGAAACGTCATTCACAAACTTATTTCCATCGACGCATCGTGGAAAGTGTACAAGCAACTCCCAACTCAGTTTGTTCTGGAAACGTGTGTGTGTGTGTGTGTGTGTGTGTGTGTGTGTGTGTGTGTGTGTGTGTGTGAGAGAGAGAGAGAGAGAGAGAGAGAGAGAGAGAGAGATACTCTCAACACTTTCACCTGGTTTCTGATCACACCTACTTGAACAGTTCCCGCCTTTTGTTGTGAGCAGAGCGTCGCAGGAGGGCGTGGTCAGCTGTTAGGCGCAGCAGACTGAGCTAGGCGCCAGCACCGGCTATCATACTTCAGTTCTTGCACCTGCCTCTTTTCGGCAGACTCACGGCCGGTTAGAGCTACTGTTCGAGGCGGTGAAGATGTTTGTACGCCCCACATCGGTTAGACTAGAAGCGTGGATGCGTAACCAGAAAGATCTTAGAAGTTTCGAAATCAGTCTGTGAATGTGCTTTTAGTAGTTCAAACAAAAAAGTGAAATTGTAAATTTATGGGCAGCTAACAGATACAGTTGCAATCTTACGGTGAGAGTAAATGCGCTGTTATGGGAGGAAATCACGTTAGACCCAAACGGCGTGCACATCAACGGAGTGATGGACTTTGAGGATTACCTCATTAGAACAAACACAGCATACAAAACAAAAACAGTATGCAGTAGGGAATTAGCTGAAGTCGTCTTCGTGCAAATATGCTGACATTCACCTGAACGTGATTTACAAAGACCCGAATATGATCAGACTGTTTTTTTACACTAATAGAAGGTAGAAGTATCACAAGCATTGTTCAACTTTCTCAAAGTGGTAAGGAAGCGGTAGTATTCGCGTGGCCAAAAACCTGTAAGCTGTTTAGTAGCTCTAGGATAGGCGAGGTCCGAGGTAACTAAAGGACAGGCTGAAGACTCTGTAACATATTTCGGGCCATCTCTTGGTAGTGGTTTCGGTGGGACACAATTCCCTGCTTCCACTGTTCGTCCTTCTGTTTCCTTCAACTTTACTTTATGGCATATTACAAAAAGTATAAACTACTACTTAAGCACAAATCTGCTAACACTTACAATAGTTCCTATACTTAAATGTGCAATCTATTTTTTCTAGCTTTTTCAAGTGTCATATACTGTACTTTGGTTTAAAAACTAAGGAAGGAAATATACATGCGCAGAATTTAATACTGCGGAAATAAATCAGTGTTGGACATTAGACGACTGATCACGGGTAACTGACATCAAATACAATAAAAAAATCCTAACCAAAGATTGTTTCAATTATGCTACGAAATCACACTTAAATCCAGGTGCAAATGACACCAACGTCGTCAGCACCTAACTAAACTCGCGTGCTTTCAGTGTGTCGAAGTTCTTTTCTGGTGTTCATTCTTTATGCTGATTATTATTAGCGTTTAAATTTATGTATTTAACTGTGATATACACATTCAACAGATATAAATTGCTACATTTATCGGCTTTGTTTTATTTTCCGACTACCTTATGAAATCACTATATCCACTGTTTAGATGAAACAATGTAATCACCAAGTAAAAAATATATTCAGACGAAAATTTCTTTAATGTAACTTGAAGTAGGAACCGATTAGAGAGCAACTTTACGACAGTATGTTGGTTATGAGACACTGAGTTACAAAGATACTAAACCAGACGGTGAGCTACGGGTCCTCTTCTCTGAATACAGAGCAAAACTCAAACGAGGAACTGGAGCTCTGACAGGCTCTCCGAGACCGATGGATCACAAACGACTCAAAATAGAACAGCACAAAACACTCGCCGATAAAGCGGTTTCGCATATGCAAAGCCCCACTTACGTCGCAACACTTCAGTACTAATCTGTCCGAGAGTCTCGTGGATACTTTTAATGTTGTATTATACGGAGTGACGGTCCATATTCCTTACACAGAAACGTACAACCATCACTGAAAAGTGCCTCAAAAAGAAAATTCTAGCATTCGCGCCAAGCATCCTAAAATTTCTGCCAAAACTCATCCAGCCAGTATAGCGACAGCTACGTACCACTCTTGTCTGCTTCCTATACGGTCGCGCACGTGGTTACACCGGGATAATTCTAGACTTGGTAAAAGGCGTCACGTTAGAAATACAGTCAAAATACTCGGTATCTGCTCAACAGCCTTGTTGGTGAGAGCAGTATCAGTGCGATACACACAAGTGGAAAAAACGTTACACGTTATTAATACATAATTAACAGTCACTCGACATAGCTTCCGCCCCTACAACTATTGTCTGATCCAATAAATCATTCTACAAGTACTTGTTCTACATTAATGTCGGTGTGTATCGATTGCCTACCTTAAACGAAGATTCTGTTGAACAGCAAACGCGGTAGAATGTTTGGTCCATATGTAACTGCAAGTGCTGTTCAGTTTTGTTGTGACACCGAGTGCACGTCATACAGTCCCCTTACCCGCATTATTAATATCACTGTTCATTCTTAATAAATTCGATAACAATGTCAACAGTAACTTACCACAGTATAGCAACAAAGTCGCATATGCGAATTCTGTCTTACACAGTGTCACAGTCCACGCGTTAAAATCACATAAAACTTCGCCTGGGTATCGGAGCTTGTTTCTCTTCAATGTACTTACCGAAGATACAAGTTTAAAATTATACAAAACATACAGAAAACACATCACCTTTTCTCTTCTGACACGATTCTTCGAATATCTGTGCTAACTTAGTACATATAAGCCACATTTAACAAAGTGAACTGATTTTATTTGAAATCACTGGTTCGAACACAAGCGCACAGTTAACGCAATATTCTGAGATTACTCTTCAGCTTAGAGCAACTACAGCACGGCAATGATCACCAATATAAGCATCCTAAACGTAATAACAGCAACAGCCAAAACGTGGCTGCGTTTCACAGAAAAAAATAACATACCCACCATAATTTCTTACAGACGTACAGAGAGTTGTGGAAGCGAAGGAAAAAAATAAAACACTCTTTCACAAGGAACAAAGTGTATTTAACACTGCTAGAAAAAAATAGTACAGCTTTTACAGTCTCTAGTGAAAGAACACACAAATCCAATCCCAAATGTGCACACACATACAAGTTGCGTTATGAAGGAAACAACACATGAAATGCACAAGTGTGAATACAAGCAAAGATGTGAGAAAAAGGCGCCTCAAAATATAGTCGCTATTGGTCATCAGAGATCGTCACGCAACCGTTACATTACATTTAATGTCGTTAAGAGCGGGACACAGCGCAGCCCGAGTGATGAGCGCTAGCAAGAGTTTGTGCGCGAGAATCCGCAGACAAATATGTTGTCCAGCGACTGCCGCGGCTATGTCGCAACGTTCTTTCACGGTTCACTTACACAATGAAGATGGTGCGGTCGAAAGGCACATTTTCACGGAAAACGTTAGCGGATATTTCGGGGTCATCTGACGAACAAATGAGCTCTAAATTAACTAACTAATGAAACGATTTTACCATATATGGTGTTCTCAGGGGATATAACTTAAAACAGTGAACCGTGCGTGTCAGAAAGGTAATTGGGTAGAGTTAATGTAGATACCGCGCGCAAGCTATTACACACGTACTGGAGGCTGCAATGAATCCAACTCTTAAATGGTGATCGCTCAATAAAATCACAGTAACACAAATACAATTACACCATGAGTTTAGAGCGAATTGTATGTTAATTGTTGTTTTATATCTTAAATGGAAAACCCAGAAAGAAAAATGGGAAGGCAGAGAACTTATAAAGTAATTTGTGGAAATGCTCGGTATCTAACGAGATACGGAAGGATGAAAGAAGTGTGATAATTTGCATTGAGACTGGCCAACACCGAAGCTAGCGAGAACGACGATATACCGATATTAAATGTGCAATAAATATATCGAAACGTTGTGTGGTTTCAAGCAAGGCACATTGTCAATGAGAAAAATTAAGTTTGAGCTCCGCTGTGGTGAGGTGACGACTACACTGAATGCGTTATTATTGAGAGATGTGATCGAGGAAGCACAGACGTGGACTTTCAGTCAGGTACAGATTGTCATCTGTCACAAGCAGGTACACTCATTTCTGCAGATGAGTCGAATACGAATACTTGTGAAAGAAGAACGATACGAGGGTGAGAAAGCAAGAGCCGCAGCACTGACCAGCACAGCTGACACTGTGCCAACTAGCCGCCGGCGTTCCGCCTGACGTGGCGACTGCGCCACTACTGTAAACACACGTGGCCCCGGTAGTGTCAGAGGGGAGCACGTCTGCACGCCGGGGTCGGCAACTTGGCGGCCTCCCCGTCTAAACTACAAAGCGCAAGAGGTCCCCATTCTCCCACGCCCATAATGGAATCACTACTGTCGCTACTAACCTATTGAAGCTCCACCTGGTCTCAGACAGGCGCGCACGCACTCGATAGATGGGTAGGCAGAGAGAGAGAGAGAGAGAGAGAGAGAGAGAGAGAGAGAGAGAGAGAGAGAGAGAGAGAGAGCGAGGTGATCTTGTCATCAAGTAACTCAAAAACACAATACTGTTATGTCCTCGAACAAGTTAACATCATACTCAGAACATGAACGCAGCGAAATACTGCGTTGTCTCACACTTTGGGATCCGTTGTTATCCGATTTGAAAATGACACCGTAAATTACAATTATTAACTCGAGACCCCGAGGTGTTCTCCAAAGATCATTGATTGTGCCAACATTAAACCTGTAGGAAGTGTACGACGAGTAACATCCACGGGGAATTCGGGTTACGCGCCAGAGGCTGACTTACGTCGTAACCCTGCGGTTCGACGATAATTCTGTCAGTAGCGACTTTCCGCGAATGTACCGCAGCCAGACTGGAAGTATGAAACCACCAGTACCTACGTACCTTCGAAATACTGCTCCGAACGAGAAACATTTGCACGTAGGTAAATGTTTTGCAAGCCGAAACGCGTTCTGTCACCGACTACGGTTTCTACGGCGTGCTAGGAAGAACGGATGAGCCACTACCGAGTTGCGAGTGACGGCGACCGAAAGCAGTGCGAGCAGGAGACGAGTAGGTGAGGTTGTGAAGTGCCTAGCGGTGTTCACACGCTACTCCTCGGCTCGTATGCTGAGCTGCAGCACCTCGTCGCCGAGCGCCGCTGCGCCGTGCTCGTCCGCCTGGCCGCTCCGCCACAGGCCGCCGCCTCCCGGCCGGCTCGCGGGCCACGCCGCCTCGGTCCGGACGCGGGCATCGCTCGCAGCCTGCCGGCCCGGCGGCGAGCTCGAGTAGAACCTGATCTCGAGGTCGCGGTGGCCGTTGGGGGAGGTGACTATCTCGGTGGACACCTGCAGCCCCTGCGAGGCGACGGTGACGGCCGCAGTGTGCGCGCGGCCGCCAGGGTCAGCGGCGAGCGACGGCGGCGATGACGACGAAGAAGAAGACGAGGAGAAGGAAGAGGATGAGGAAGAGGAGCAGCCGCTCCAGCTGCGGCGTAGCGCGCTGCCGCTGCCGCCGTCGGCGGGCGAGTCTTCGGCGTCGCCGGACAGCGAGAAGGGCGACGCGGACGTAGGCAGGTCGTCGCTGAAGAAGCCGTCGTCGGTGTCGGCGGCGTGGCCGGCGGGCGGCGCGCTCAGGAACAGGGGGATGCTGGCGAACGGGGACTCGTCCGGGGCGGGCGCGGTCAGCACCGGCGAGTAGCAGTGCCGGTGCACGTCCCAAATGTGGCCGCGAGGGTCGCAGTAGCGGCACTGGCACACGGACGGCGACGGGGACGCCGAGGGGGCAGGCGGCCGCAGCTGCAGCTGGGGGGCGGCCTCGCCGTCCCCGCTGCGCGCCGCCTGGGCCTGCAGCTGCAGCTGCGGCCTCGGCTTGCTCCTGGGGGGCTCGCTGCGCTTAGGCTCGGCGGCCCGGCGCGTGCTTGCCGTGGCGGTGGCGGTGGCGGCGGCTGGGGGCGGCCGCGCGCCGTCATACAGCTCGAAGCAGAGCGGCACGTACGGCCGCAGCGTGACGATGCTGGAGCCCTCCGGGGCGGCCGCCTCCGGCGAGGGCGGCGCGGCCGGCTGGGAGGCGGCGGGCGCCGGCGGCGGCTTCCGATCCTTCTTGCGCCGCTTGCGGGGCTTGATGATGCGCGGCAGGCTGTTCTCGGACGGGCCCGAGCTCTCATCGCTGGCCGTGTTGAGCGAGTCGCTGCTGGTGGCTCTTCCGCCGCCTGCGCCTCCGGCCGCGGCGGCCTCCGTGGCGCCTTCGGCGGCGCGCGCCACGGCCGGCGCCAGCGCGGGCGCGCGCCTGCGGGCCGCGGTCTGCGGCTGCGCCGCCCCCTGCCCCCGCTGCTGCGGCTGCTGCTGCTGCCGCTGGCCCTGCCCCTGGCCCTGCTTGCGGGCGCCGTAGCGGCCTGCCAGGATGAGCGGAGCGCCCTGCGTGTGCATGGCGAGTCGCGAGAAGGCGCCGGGCCGCGCCGCCAGCGAGATGAGTGGCAGCCCGCAGAGCGGCGCCGGCGCCGGCCCCGCCACCAGCGCCGCGCCGCCCTCGGCCGCCGCCGCCCCCCTGCAGCCGCCGCCCGTCTTACGCAGCGCCGGCGCCGAGATGAGGCAGCTGCCGATGTAGCGCTTCAGCTCCAGACCGCCCTGCGAGGCGGGGCTCATCGTGGGCTCCGCCGCTCGCCAGCCCGCCCCGGACTTCACCCCATCGTGAGGCGACAGCGCGCCGACCTCGCGTATCTCTGTCCACCAGCTTTGCGCGATCTCTCTGTGCTGTCTGTGTCGCGTTCTGTCTCTCGTCCTCGCTTCGACGCGTACGGTGAGGCGTCCCGGCGAACACTGACTGAGCCGACTGCTGCGCCCAGCTGCTGCTAACCCACATCGCCGCAGCGCTCCTGGTGGCAGCGCGCTCAACTACGGCGCCGCTGCGTCTCTCTCTCTCTCTCTTCCCCGCCGTGAAAACGAGGCTACGTCACTCTCGTGAAGGATTTAGGTGCACTTCTTCGGTTTTCACCTTCGGCACCTACTTCTGCTCTGCTCTCGTCGTGGAAGTAGGTCCTCACCGACCCACCGGAGAAACTAGCCCGCACTTTTAGCGTGACACACAAACGTCGTCGCGAAAGTGCCGATACGCCCTTTTACTCTGACGCCTTTCTTATCCGTTCGTGACGTCCTGCCCGTACGCGAGGCGGACCGGCTCGAGAACTGCGGCGTAATAAACTAAACAGATTATTTCGCCTGCTTGCTCCTAGTTCAATCGACGCTCTACATCGACGCAGAAACTTCAGGTTACAGCCAAAACGGCATTTATGTCCGCTCCCTCATCAGCTCACTCCATTTATTACAGCTCTCTCTCCGAAACAAGATAACGTAACTAGAAAAGTGTTACGAAAAGCGAGCAACTTGCAACTAAACAGCGCTTGCTGATAATACTACGCGCGATCCTTTCCATAAACAAATTTAATACCGTGTAATGTGTGCAAAAAGGGGACACCAGATGTTACTTCAATTCTGTATCCATCCCAGGAGTGGAGAAAGATACCACCTCTTCCAGTACACAACTTGTACAATCACAATAATAAAATCATAACAGTTCTGCTTACTGCGGGTAATAGTTTAGAAAGGAAACGTGGTAGGGGATACTGCTTGTAGTAGCGGCCTCCATTCGCTCTACAATTTGCTACATAATCGGTGGCTAAGAAGTTGTACAATGTATATTATCTTCTAACACGTTGTACAATATATATTATCTTCTCAAACGATTTCCTGTCATTTCTAAATTTACATCTATAGTTTGGCAATCAGTAGGGAGTGAGTGAAAGCAAACACTTTTTATTGTCCATTCACGGACGCAGCATGCGAATAAAGAATGCTTACTCGATTGTGCGCGAGCTGGTCGGTCGGATGGTTCATTTGCGAGAGGGGACCAAACAGAGACGTCATCGGTCCTATAGGATTAGGGAACGAAATCGGCCTTCCCTTCGAAAGGAACCATCCCGGCATTTGCGTGAAGTGATTTAGGGAAACCACGGAAAAGCTAAGTCAGGATGGCGGGATGCGGGTTTGAGCGAGCTGCAATTTGCCGATTGTCATCTGTACGGTCGTTACTATATAGATACGTACTTGGCTGAGAGATACAATCAAGAAACGTCGTTCACTGAGCACATTCACTCGATATGTTGAATGTGTTTTTTGTGTGTCTGCCAATTAAAGTTTCTTCATCAGTCCCGTTGCACTACACACCCGTCAAATACATCTCTGACCATTAGAATCGCTAAATAAAACATGTTAGTTCATATTGATACTACTTGTACCACACACTTCACAAGTTGAAAAAACTCTGTATGCATTGTTGTTTTAGGCAAGCTATCATTTTCCAATTAATCGTTGTTCTACCTACAACAGAATCTGCGCGGTACTTCCATTTTATATGTTAACACAGCGTTGGTCCTAGATATTTGTACGACGCAAGTCAGGTTAGTTGTGACCTACCAATTCCCTACACAAAGGAGACGTGTTGAGTTTCGACACGTAAGCACAATTTTGCACGTCTTTACATTAAGACCAAACTGCCAGTGTTTGCAGCGGGCCGAAATTTTGTGGAGATGTAAGTGAATATGTGTGGAAATCTTAGCAGAAACGTAAGTGAAGCATCTCCGGAAACCGCGAGCCTGCCCGCTACCTCGTTGCTGTAAGTCACGAGACACCCCCTGTACGGGCGATAGGTGTGATCGCCCAGCCCCTCCACCCCTGCACTCGGCGGTCACGGACTTACTCCCACAGGGGATTGCACGCGACTCTTTCTGCAGTTAATTTCAAATTAAGAGTAGTACAGTTTGATCCTTTAGACTTACAAGTTTTTGGGTTTACAGCTTCACGTGATATACGTGATATACCTCGGAAACTAGCAATACGGTGATTTTCCGCTAGATAACAATGCTCCGACGACAGGCACCAACATAAATTCGCTTAGAACGACGAAGTATGTATTATGTTGGTTCTAATAAACTAAATAAATACATTTTTCGTATCATTAAATGCGAAATAACGTCCAAGTTAATTTTTGCACAAAAAGGTAAATTTACCGATAGGTCGCCTTGTGAGCTGCGGCACTGCATCTCTCACGTCCAACTACTAGTGCCACACCGGCCTGCACAGCACCGGGTCGCTGCCTTCAGCGCCGTGTGAGCACGCTACCAGGTGAGCCGTGTGGACACGCCTCCGAGCACAATACTCAGACTTATAACAAAAACATTCTCCTCCACCGGGACACGCGTGCACTCCGAAAACACGAATCACGAAAAAATACGCTAATCTGCTCACACACGGTAACATCAAAAATGGTTCAAATGGCTCTGAGCACAATGTGACTTGACATCTTAGGTCATCAGTCCCCTAGAAATTAGAACTGCTTAACATTACTAACGCAAGGACATGACACACATCCATGCCCGAGGCAGCATTCGAACCTGCGACCGTAGCGGCCGCGCGGTTCCAGACTGAAGCGGCTAGAACCGCTTGGACACACCAGTCGACCACGGTAACGTCGAATCTAAATCAAATTCCGTGCGCGGGCAGCATGACAACCGGTCTGAGGACAAGCAGCGGCCAGTGGCCAACACCTCTAAATGGAGAGCTGATCTCAACTAGGTGTGAGCCACACTTTGCAGTGTATACTTAACAGACTGACGTAACGATATACATTTGCGCCAAGCCAGTCTATCTGAATGAACATCACATTAATATTCGAGGAAATTATTTAGATAGCTGAGGATTTACGAGGCAAAGCATTGTTAATCTTTATTACCAAGAATACGAGTTGTGTAATTTCAGCATTAGGTCGTGTTTCTTAGAATTTTAAGAAAATATAACTCTGAATTTCCAGATTATAAAATGCAGCGTAAAATGCAGCGCAGAATTTTACTGAGTGAGCAATATTACGTAAAACTAGACAAGAACATGTATTCATTGGAACTGATGTAGATTCTACCACTTCAAACTGTTACGGCGGGAAGAGGTCTTTTTTCTAACATGCAGTCAGATGCACCTTTAGGGCCACAATTAGCCAGTTTAATTAATTACTCGTTACGTATGTTGGCGGATTTTCAGTACCCGTCCCCATTTGATGGACGCTTCACCTGAGTTAGAACATTTATTCGAGTGCTCAGAAGAAAGGCGAGTCTGGAACAGATAGACTCGGCATTCCAAATAATCGCACCGAATATGAGAAATGCCACAAGACATTTCTCTGGAGACTAGCCATGTGCGGAACTGAAACGCGAACGATAACCAGTTCAGACATGAAGATAACAGAAGCATTAGAAAGGTCACGGCGTAAAGTCAAGCGCCGCAACGTCAGTCGTGATGGCTGTGAAAAGACGTCGGCCAATCGCACGCCGACCTGCCCCTCTCCAGGACGAAAACGCGACAGCAGCGGCCCCTACGTGGAGAGGACATAAGCGCCGCTCCCAACTGGTCGCGGCCCAATTCGATAGCAGTTTCAAGTGTAGCTACTTGGACAGAAGCGTCAACTCTAGTTAATACGCGGGTAATCTCTACGTATCACCGACTTGGAATAGTATATACTGAAGAAGCTTGTTTATTTCGTATTTCCCCTTTGCTAGCGACTCTTTTGTGTAATTATCAAAGTTATGTACTGTTTCTCTTCATTTCGTAATAAAACTCATTAATACGATTTGTTTGAATCTTGTCTAGCGATCCGAGTAAGAAGGCTCTCTAAATAGCCCACATTTGACGACGAGCACGGAGACATAACAAGAAATATGTTGCTACAGAAGGGTGCTCAACATTAGATCGGTACTCGCTAATTGGGGGGAGGGGGGGGGGGGGAGTCGATTTTGATTTGAACGAGGAAAATAAGAAATTTATGGCACAAAGTGATGAAATAGGGGATCATATAAAGCGACAAATGTTGAGCCATCAAGGAATCGTAATTCTGTATGGGAAGACGTGCGGAGGAGGGACTGCAAGGTTTTAATGCAGTATGCAGGTTGTGGTAGTTATGCAGACACGAAATTAAATTAACTACTCACCCGAAATCGATGAAACTGACGTTACTTCTCGACGTAATCGCCCTGCAGACGTACACATTTTTCACAACGCTGACGCCATGATTCCATGGCAGCGGCGAAGGCTTCTTTAGGAGTCTGTTTTGACCTCTGGAAAATAGCTGAGGCAATAGCAGCACGGCTAGTGAATGTGCGGCCGCGCAGAGTGTCTTTCATTGTTGGAAAAAGCCAAAACTCACTAGGAGCAAGATCAGGTGAGTAGGGAGCATGAGGAACCACTTCAAAGTTGTTATCACGAAGAAACTGTTGCGTAACGTTAGCTCGATGTGCGGGTGCGTTGTCTTGGTGAAATAGCACACACGCAGCCCTTCCGGGACGTTTTTGTTGCAGTGCAGGAAGGAATTTATTCTTCATAACATTTTCGTAGGATGCACCTGTTACCGTAGTGCCCTTTGGAACGCAATGGGTAAGGATTACGCCCTCGCTGTCCCAGAACATGGACACCATCATTTTTTCAGCACTGGCGGTTATCCGAAATTTTTTTGGTGGCGGTGAATCTGTGTGCTTTCATTGAGCTGACTGGCGCTTTGTTTCTGGATTGAAAAATGCCATCCATGTCTCATCCATTGTTACAACCGACAAAAAGAAAGTCCCATTCTTGCTGTCGTTGCGCGTCAACATTGCTTGGCAACATGCCACACGGGCAGCCATGTGGTCGTCCGTCAGCGGAGGCCTTAGAACTTGAATGCACGTCGTACTTTGTCACTGTAAGGAGATTACCGAGAGAGAATAAAAATTTTCATGGAGAACAGAAAAACATATCAATCTGTTGCCTAGGATTTTCATATTGTCTTAAGTCTCCAGCATCGCTAAATGTTTAAAGCGACTGTCTCGACATCCACACTCAGAACCAATACAAACTGTGTAAATGACGAGTTTCAGACATCTGTTACTTTCATTTCTCTTCCCGAACAATGTTTGGGGCCCGAGTCCACATTTGACAGTGTTCGTGATAAAGATATGAGAACGTACATCTGCTTCGTGACCTCACATCGGAAGTACGTGTACCGTAATCGTCAGTGGAATGCGAATGTGAAAAAAAGGGTCTGCAGTAAAAATAAAGTCGAGAGCAGTCCCCAAAAAAGTAAAATATTTTTCTTTGTGTTCATGCTTTGTCTCAATGTGTTCTTTATTGCCCACCCCTTTTTCGTATGCGAATTATAGCGATGTTGGCGAGAGACGAAGAAGTTTCTTGTGTCTCAACACGTCGTTTTACACAACCATCCAAATGCGACACGTACGTCCTCCCTGCTGGTGCACCGCGCTCGTTCTCCAGAGAGCACTGGGCTGTGATGTACTCGCCGGCTCTCGTCGAGCAGCGCGGGTTGCCGGCCGGCCAGGGCGGCCGTCCTCACGGCCCAAGGCCCCGGCCGTAGATCAGCGGCGCTCTAGAAAACACTGCAGTCGCGCTCCCGCCAGGTTCTCGGCAGCGGCGCCGAGGCCGACCTGTACGGGTCTGAACTGCGGGTCGGCATCATCCTGTACAATAACACGCGCGGCGCACTGTACTGGCACAAGGAAGACAGTTTTGACTTGTCGACGGAGAGAGCGCCAAGACTGCTGCAGGGGTGTTCTAGTTCGCGTCAAACTGGAGAAACCCATCCACTTCGACGTCTGCCCGCGTAGTTTAGGTGAAGACCTATCTGAATTGGGCTTTAGAATATCAAGATTTCGTAGTCACTCCAGAAATTGCACCTCGTGCCGTTGTGGTTAAGTACTTACCAGGCGATTTCACAACACGCTCAGGTTAACTGTCAATGGCTGAATACGCATTTGCTACGTGAAAAAGAATTATGAGTGACATTAACTCTCCTGCCTATATTAAACACACTATTTCTCGCAGAACAAAGTCAATTTTTCTATTACATTGAGCAACTTACAACATGTTCAGCTTGCTGATAAGCCACATATTCGCCTCAAATAAATAAACCTCTATGTGAGTGCATGACTGTAGAAAAAGAAAAGAAAAAAAGGTTCGAATGCACCTGAACGTTATTGATAATGAAAGTGTCGATGATCGACATCGCTACTGCGGACGTCAGCAGAACCGACGAAAAAAAATTTGGAAAAAATGACATGTTACGAAGACCGCAAATTCCGACTTCCGGGGCCCTGAAAAACTAGACCTTTGTGGAAACTTGAAAATAACTGACATAATAAAAAATGAAATGCATCACAGGTATCTCTTTTGCTACTGATTTTATATTAGCACTGTGGAGTAAGAACAACCATTTTTCTTTTTTACAATAAGTGGTGAGACAGTTGGTGGTTATTTAGTAGTTAAAATATTATCCACGGAAACTCACGAGTCACGTCCCTAACGCAGCTGCCGCGATGTTTACAATATATTGCGGAAACAGAAAATGTGTTATAGGTTGACTCTTACACAGAAGATTACAACTACCAGCCACGTTTTACAATGCTATTTGTTTATTAAAACAGCGCCGTTACCGGTTTCGAACCGACAGGTTCATCTTCAGACGGCTAGTTCACGTTTTACGTTAGATTTTTCTTTTTGTTTCCCCACCTGACGAAATTTCCTTGTGGTGGTGGTGCTTTACAGCCAAAACAAGATGTGAGACAACGTCTGTTTAGCTATAACTGTGCCTCACAACGATTTTAAGTGATGTAAACAAACTGTTGTTATTAAAGGGAAGATGTTTGCGATACTTACGATGAAGAATCCGCGCCATTATGTTCCAGTGCAGGTTGCTCATCACCCTGAAGCAGTGAAAACTGTATAATGCACTCTTTGTGTACATACATGCACATAATGCAAGGCACTACTCACACACTAAGAAGTTTTCGCAGGTAGCAAGAGCTCCAGGCTCGAATCCTGGTCTGGAACACATATCGATTGCCACTCTACATTACTATTATTCGGCCTTGTCGCAGTGGTAACGCCGGTTCCTGTCGGATCACCGAAGTTAAGAGCTGTCGGGCTGGGCTAGCACCTGGATGGATGATAATCCGTCTGCCGAGTGCTGTTGGCAGGAGGAATGCACTCAGCCGTTGTGAGGCAAACGGAGGACTACTTGGCTGAGAAGTAGCGGCTCCCATCTCGTAAACTGACATACGGCAGAGAGAGCGGTATGTTGACCACATGCCACATGCCCCTCCATATCCGCATCCAGTAACGCATGTTGGCTGCGGGTGACACAGCGGATGGTCGGTACCGGCGGGCCTTCGTGCCGTCTTCTGTTACATTTATGTTGTTACAGTAATACATTTGAAGTATGGGTAGTGGTTTTCTGTTTGTGTATTATCATCTACGGTATCGGACGCCATCCCGTCGGCCGCACTTTAAAACACGCACGCCGGCAGTCACGCCGCCCGGTTTCCTACAGCCGCCACCGCTGTCAATGATCCCCTCTCCGGAGTTCCAACTATATAATTTGTGTGTTAGACATTTCATAACATTCACAGACTTTCATAGCGGCCAGGGCTCTTCATCTATGCAATAGTCGTTATACTGAAGGTTGACAGAATTGTAAACCTTTTTAAGTGTATATGTGCATATAGCCGGCCGGAGTGGCCGAGCGGTTCTAGGCGCTACAGTCTGGAACCGCGCTACCGCTACGGTAGTAGGTTCGAATCCTGCCTCGGCCATGGATGTGTGTGATGTCCTTGGGTTAGTTAGGTTTAAGTAGTTCTGAGTTGTAGGGGACTGATGACCACAGCAGTTAAGTCCCATAGTGCTCAGAGCCATTTTGTCATTTTTTTTATGTATACCGCCCCAGCCTAGTTTGGTAATTTGGCGATAGTCGCGAACATAGCGAGTTCAGGTGCTGAGGGAGCTTTCTGTGTGTTTAAGTTCGACAGTAAACCCGTCGTAACGAATTTGAACTGCCAGTGGTAAACGGCCCTCCTTGCTGGTGGCTTCTTACCGCACTTGGTTCTAAACATCCGCTGAACAGCTGTAGCACACTTGTTTTTGTCGAACTCCAATACACAGAAAGCTCGCTCCACACCTGAACTCGCCATGTTCGCGACTAGCGCCGACTATCGGCAGATTACCAAACTACGCTGTGGCGGTATACGTGGGGGAAAAAAATAAAATAAAAAATATAAAAAATCTTTCAGGGTTTCTCTTCAAAATGGCATATGTATGATATCTGTACAATGTTTGTCTCTGGTGCAATAAATAATTGATAGTGTTCCCGGACTTTATGTACATCCTGTATATTATTTTTACTGTATGATATTAGATGCAGAATAAATTGATATCTGAATTGTCTGTCCACGAACGGCACTTCTTCCTAGCCCCTGCATCCACTGAAGGGTTCCAAGGCGTGGTCACAGCATCATCTGCAGCAAAACTGCATTCAAGTGCTTTGGCCTCCTGGTTGGAAGGAACGTAAGCCGGGTGACCAGAGTGGGGCAGGCAAAGTGACTCGTGTTTCATTCTTCGGGACACTTTACAAATCCCACTTTGTCTTCTGGATATTACAGCTATATCTTAAATGGCACATTGATACAATAACGGAATCTCGAAAACTTTGCACTTCTGATGCTACTACACAGTCTCTGTGGACGTCCCTTCTCGAGACTTGCGAGAGAGCTCCTCATATTTTCTTGGAACGTATATTCTCGGTATTCGCCGTGATGAACGACGCCTCTGCTGGAACGATTGCCACTGGAGAATGCTGAGCATCTCCGTAGCGCTCTCGCGCATTCTATACGTGACGTAATGCCGCTTTTCGTTTTATCATCTCTATTAATACAACCAGATACGGATTAGATAATGACGAGCAATACTCAAATACAAGGTCAGGTGAATGTTGTGAAAGCCACTTCTTTTATTGACGAATTACATTTCATTAACATCTATCCAACGAACCTCAGTTTCGTATCTATTTTCACGACACAACTGTTTTGTTTGCCTCTACTGATTTATCACTAATAAGTTACATTTATTTTTCATGTATTGGTGCATTTCGCAAGTCTCCTAGTGTTGCAATCAGTTTTGTACGGAACATTCGACGTTATCGATTAGATACTTTATACTATATGTTGCAAAAAGTGACCATTCTGCAGCACTCCCGAAAGTGGTATATTCGGTTCTACCTGTACGGAAGTCCTAATTGCAGTCACGTACTACGTGAAAAATAAATTCAGCACTGTCTCTGCGGAAACTATTGGCGCTTTATAACCTTGTACAAAAAGGTTTGCACTTTTCGGATGGTTCCACTTCCAGTGCGTCTGATTTCAAAGATACATTCTACAACTTAAAGTGTTAAGTTGAAAGGTTTCCTTTTAGCAGAATGTTTTTGTGATGTAACGGCTCTTTTGCTGTGTACAGATTAGAGATTCACTTGTTGCCAAATTGGTGATATGCAGAAACCGTATTTGTCTTGAAGACAGCCAGCTTCCACTCCCGCAGGCATACGTTCGATCAGATGCTGGAAGGTTTCTTGGGGAATGGGAGCCCATTCTTAACAGATTGGTGCACTGAGCAGACGTATCGAGGTCGGACGGTCAGACCTGGCACGAAGTCGACGTTCCAAAACATCACAAAGGTGTCCTGTGGGTTCAGGTCAGGACACTGTGCAGACACGTCCACTACAGGACAGCGACCCACACCAATGTTGGGCTGGCGCCTGCTTTCGTTCGGCATGATCAGCCCCAGTTTAACCGTTCTGTCAGTAGGGTACATATGGACCTGGATCAGTTGCGTAGGGCGGCCACTCTGTCAGACATTGGATTGGTTTCTGTTGAGGCTATTGATAGGAGGGATTTCACAATTGATGGCCTACACCTCAGTAGGAAAGGGAAGGGTAAACTGACAGTGTAGTTAGCGAAATCCATAAGGGGGGACACTAGTACTCATGGATGTACCTTTTTTTTAGACTAATATCAGAGTCCAATGAGAAGTTCAGGCAGACAGGTGCTAAGGAGGTCCAAAACTCACAAAATTCTCACAACAGGAAAGTAAATAATAATGTTACCATATTTCACCAAAATATTGGTGGATTAAAGAAAAAAGTAGATTCTCATAAAAGTAAAGTAAAAAATAATGTTACCATTTCTCACCAAAATACCTCGGGATTGAAGAATAAAGTAGATGAGCTCCTAGTTTGTTTAGATGACACTGAATCTTATAATGTAATAGATATACTATGCCTGTTTGAGCATCACATTGTGTCTGATATGGAAAAGGTAAATATCAGTGGTTATAATATAGCTGCGCCTATGAGTAGAGAGAATAAGGTGCGAGGAGGAGTTGCCATATATGTTAAAAGTTATCACTGTGTAAAAAGCTTAGATACAAAAAGTTTTGTCTAGAGCAAGATATAGAAGCATGTGCCTGTCAACTTAAAATGAAGAAGGGCTCTTTTATAATTGTAACAGTATATAGGTCCCATCAGGAAACTTTCATTTATTCCTGGAAAACTTGGATGCCTTGCTATCTGTCAGATAGGGGAAAGAAGATTATTATCTGTGGGGACTTCAATGCTGATTCACTGAAAGAGTGTAATAGGAAGAATGACCTGGAAGTCTTTCTGGGTTCTTTCAATTTGACATCGGTCATTAATTTTCCTACTCGGGTAGTAAAGGAGAGCAGCACATTGATAGATAACACTTTTATAGACCAATATAGGTTTAAAAACAAATTCTTGTCCTGTTGAGAATGGCCTTTCCGATCATGATGCGCTGCTAGTTACAGTATATGACATAGCTCCATTCAGTAATTCAAAACTACCCTCCAAAGTTGTGCGTTCAATTAATGACTCAAGAATTAGAAATTTCAGAGAAAATCTTCAGCAGTTAGACTGGGATGAGGTGTACAAGGAACCTGATGCTAATTTAAAATATAACTTATTTCATGATACACTTGTAAGAGAATTTGAAAACTGTTTCTACATCTACATCTACATGACTACTCTGCAATTCACATTTAAGTGCTTGGCAGAGGGTTCATCGAACCACAATCATACTATCTCTCTACTATTCCACTCCCGAACAGCGAGCGGGAAAAACGAACACCTAAACATTTCTGTTCGAGCTCTGATTTCTCTTATTTTATTCTGATGATCATTCCTACCTATGTAGGTTGGGCTCAACAAAATATTTTCGCATTCGGAAGAGAAAGTTGGTGACTGAAATTTCGTAAAAAGCTCTCGCCGCGACGAAAAACGTCTATGCTGTAATGACTTCCATCCCAACTCGTGTATCATATCTGCCACACTCTCTCCCCTATAACGCGATAATACAAAACGAGCTGCCCTTCTTTGCACCCTCTCGACGTCCTCCGTCAATCCCACCTGGTAAGGATCCCACACCGCGCAGCAATATTCTAACAGAGGACGAACGAGTGTAGTGTAAGCTGTCTCTTTAGTGGACTTGTTGCATCTTCTAAGTGTCCTGCCAATGAAACGCAACCTTTGGCTCGCCTTCCCGACAATATTATCTATGTGGTCCTTCCAACTGAAGTTGTTCGTAATTTTAACACCCAGGTACTTAGTTGAATTGACAGCCTTGAGAATTGTACTATTTATCGAGTAATCGAATTCCAACGGATTTCTTTTGGAACTCATGTGGATCATCTCACACTTTTCGTTATTTAGCGTCAACTGCCACCTGACACACCATACAGCAATCTTTTCTAAATCGCTTTGCAGCTGATACTGGTCTTCGGATGACCTTACTAGACGGTAAATTACAGCATCATCTGCGAACAACCTAAGAGAACTGCTCAGATTGTCACCCAGGTCATTTATATAGATCAGGAACAGTAGAGGTCCCAGGACGCTTCCCTGGGGAACACCTGATATCACTTCAGTTTTACTCGATGATTTGCCGTCTATTACTACGAACTGCGACCTTCCTGACAGGAAATCACGAATCCAGTCGCACAACTGAGACGATACCCCATAGCTCCGCAGCTTGATTAGAAGTCGCTTGTGAGGAACGGTGTCAAAAGCTTTCCGGAAATCTAGAAATACGGAATCAACTTGAGATCCCCTGTCGATAGCGGCCATTACTTCGTGCGAATAAAGAGCTAGCTGCGTTGCACAAGAGCGATGTTTTCTGAAGCCATGCTGATTTCGTATCAACAGATCGTTCCCTTCGAGGTGATTCATAATGTTTGAATACAGTATATGCTCCAAAACCCTACTGCAAACCGACGTCAATGATATAGGTCTGTAGTTAAATGGATTACTCCTACTACCCTTTTTGAACACTGGTGCGACCTGCGCAATTTTCCAATCTGTAGGTACAGATCTATCGGTGAGCGAGCGGTTGTATATGAGTGCTAAGTAGGGAGCTATAGTATCAGCGTAATCTGAAAGGAACCTAATCGGTATACAATCTGGACCTGAAGACTTGCCCGTATCAAGCGATTTGAGTTGCTTCGCAACCCCTAAGGTATCTACTTCTAAGAAACTCATGCTAGCAGATGTTCGTGTTTCAAATTCTGGAATATTCCATTCGTCTTCCCTGGTGAAGGAATTTCGGAAAACTGCGTTCAATAACTCCGCTTTAGCGGCACAGTCGTCGATAACAGTACCATCGGCACTGCGCAGCGAAGGTATTGACTGCGTCTTGCCGCTTGTGTACTTTACATACGACCAGAAAGTAATTAAATCTAATTATGAGAAACCATGCAAAATACCTTGGCTTACTAAAGGAATAAAAATATCTCGTAACCACAAAAGGGAACTATATCTAACAACAAGAAAAAGTAATGACCCAGAAACAGCCAAATATTATAAAAACTAATGTGCTACATTAAGAAAGGTTATTAAAAAGTCCAGAAGCATGTGCATCACGTCTGAGATTAATACCTCTGATAACAAAATCAACACAATTTGCAATATTATTACAAGGGAGACAGGGCAACCAAAATTACAGGATGACGGCATCACCATCAAAGCGAATGGAAACTTGATAAACAACAAGCCGGAGGTAGAAAACATTTTGAATAATCATTTTTTAAATGTTGTAGGGAAAATAGAATCTAAATGTTCATTAGAAGAAGCAAGGCAGTTAATGGAAGAGGCCTTACCCACACCATTTGATACAATTGAAATTCCACCCACCTCTCCTTCTGAAATTAGGAAGATAATAAACTCTCTCAAGAATAAAAGCTCACATGGAATTGATGGAATTCCAGCAGGATAATAAGAGCTTGTTCCCAAGAAAGAAGTGGGATTCTTAGCCACATATGTCATAGCTCTCTGAAGCATGGTATTTTCCCAGATAGACTGAAGTATGCCATTGTTAAACCACTGCATAAAAAAGGGGATACGGCTGATGTCAACAACTACCGCCCAATCTCTCTTCTGACTGCCTTATCCAAAATTCTTGAAAAAGTAATGTATTATAGAGTACTTCACACCTATGTAAAAATAAAGTTTTAACAAAATGTCAGTTTGGTTTCCAGAAGGGGTTTTCAACAGAAAATGCTATATATATACTTTCACTAATGAAATATTAAATGCTCTGAGTAACCGGAAGTCACCCGTTGGGATTTTTTGTGATCTATCAAAGGCTTTTGATTGTGTAAATCATGGAATACTTCTAGATAAGCTCACGTACTGTGGTATGAATGGGACAGTGCTCAAATGGTTTAAGTCCTACCGAACTGGAAGAGTGCTGAAAGTTGAAATAAGCAGTTCACATAAAATCCAAAAAACTGGTGATTTCTCAAACTGGGGAACAATCAAGAATGGGGTGCAGCAAGGTTCGATCTTGGGTCCTCTGCTGTTCTTAATATATATTAAGGACTTGCCATTCTATATTCATGAAGATGGAAAGCTGGTACTTTTTGCCGATGATACAACTATAGCTATCACACCCAACAGACAAGAATTAACTGGTGAAGTTGTAAACGATGTTTTTCAGAAAATCATTAAGTGGTTCTCTGCAAATGGGCTCTTATTAAACTTTAACTAAACACAGTATATACAGTTCCACATAGTAAATGGAATGACACCATTAATAAATATAGACTTCGATCATAAATCGGTAGCTAAGGTAGAACATTCAAAATTTCTAGGTGTATGCACTGATGAGGGGTTGAACTGGAAAAAACACACTGAAGATCTGCTGAAACGTTTGAGTTCAGCTACTTATGCTATTGCGGTCATTGCAAATTTTGGCGATATACATCTCAGTAAATTAGCTTACCACGCCTATTTTCATTCTCTGCTTACGAATGGCATCATATTCTGGGGTAACTCATCACTGAGTAAAAGAGTGTTGATTGCACAAAAGTGTGTAACCAAAATAATTGCTGGAGATCATCCCAGATCATCCTGCAGACACTTAAAAAAGCTAGAGATCTTCAATGCAGCCTCACAAAATATATATATTTTTCACTTAAAAAATTTGTTATTAACAATCCGAGCGAATTCAAAAGTAATAGCAGTGTACGTGGCTACAACACTAGGCGAAAGGATGATCTTCACTATTCAACGTTAAATCTAACTTTGGCTCAGAAGGGGTAAATTATGCTGCCACAAAAGTATTTGGTCACTTACCTAATAGCATCAAACGTCTGACAGATAGCCATATAGCATTTAAAAGGAAATTAAAAGAATTTCTTAATGGAAACTCCTTCAATTCATTAGATGAATTTTTGGATATAGTGAGTGGGTAATTTCGCCAACCCCCACAAAAAAAATTAAAAATATTAAGTGTCATGTAATATTTTGTGTAATGTAATTTCTTGTATAGACACCTTTTATTAACCTGACACGTTCCACATCATTTCGAAGTGTCTTATTCATGATCTATGGAACAAGTACTAATCTAATCTATGGAACAAGCACTAATCTAATCTAATCTTGTCGCGCAACCACTCCGCCGCAGGCCGTGCATTATGAACAGGTGCTCGATCGTGTTGAAAGATGTAATCGCCATCCCCGAATCGCTCTTCAACAGTGGGAAGCAAGAAGTTGCTTAAAACATCAATGTGATAATGCTACGCAAAACAACAAGAGGTACAATCTCCCTCCATCACAAACACGACCACACCAAAACACCACCGCCTCCGAATTTTACTCTTGGCACTATACACGCTGGTAAATGACATTCACCAGGCATTCGCCATACCCACACACTGCCATCGGATCGCCACATTGTACGACGTGATTCATCACTCCGTACAACGTTTTTCCACTGTTCAATCGTCCAATGTTTAGGCTCCATACACCAAGCGAAGCGTCGTTTGGCATTTACAGGCTTATGACCAGCCGCTCGACCACGAAATCCAAGTTTTCTCACCTCCCGCCTAACTGTGATAATCCTTGCAGTGGATCCTGATGCAGTTTGGAATTCCTGTGTGATGGTCTGGATAGATGTCTGCCTATTACACAATACGATTCTCTTCAACTGTCTGCGGTCTCTGTCAGTGAACAGAAGAGATCGGCTTGTACCCTTTTGTGCTGTTCGTGTCTCTTCACGTTTCCACGTCACTATTACATCGGAAACAGCGGACCTAGGGATGTTTAGGAGTGTGGAAATCTCGTGTACAGGCATATGACACAAGTGACACCCAATCACCTGACCACGTTCACGTTCGAAGTCAGCGAGTTCCGCTGAGCGTCCCATTCTGCTCTCTCACGATACCTAATGACTACTGAGGTCGCTGATATGGAGTAGCTAGCAGTAAGTGGCAGCAACAATGCACCTGATATGAAAAACGTATGTTTTTGGGGGTGTCCGGATACTTTTGATCACGTATATGTGTTATATTGGTACCAGTCACTTTCTTCATTTTTTTAAACTGCGTATAATTTATCTGAGGACACGTTCCAGTTTCAATTCTCCTTCCCGTATGCTTTCATCTGTTCGCTATGTTTCTTCTCTCTGGCTTCTAACCATTTTGAAGAAAGTCTTTTTATCTACCCAGTTTCCAATACTTTTCCCTGAAGGCTTCTCTGTTGTTATCTCCTGTTTTTATATTGTTTCTTGCTAAACCCTTTTTCACTTTGCTAACGTAGCTTGTTGTGGACTTCTTACTCCCTAAATATTTGAAAGTCTTATTAGTTAATCTACTATCTTGCGCTCGAAATAAATAGCCAAAAACATGAATCTTTTTCTCATTACGTTTGAATTTTTCTCTATATTTTGGTATATTTCACCCTTACTTTTATACAAATTATAAAATTCCTTAACCGGAATGGTATAGAAATACTACAGCTAGAGTTTTGTGCACTTTTCTGCTGACGAAAAGGCTATTGACGTGAACGTGTTATTGATGACATGGCTTTTGAGGTGTGTGTGTGTGTGTGTGTGTGTGTGTGTGTGTGTGTGTGTGTGTGTGTGTGGTGGGGAGAGAGTCTCTGTCCAATGGTATCTGCTGATATTGTTTTTATTTGGAGCTGGCAGAATGTACCTCCCCGTTACACTTTAGACACGTCAATGTAGACGCCGAATTGTGACGACTCACACCATACCAGGTACGGATTCGTCTTACCTGGTCCACAGTGACAACGTGTTGTACAATTTTTCGAGACCCACGCCTGAAAATGCGACATCGCTGGGACAGTTCTTTTTAAACGAATGTAGGCTGTCGACGCCGTCCGTGCTTGCCTACAGTGTCCATGGATGAAGCAGGATGCCCTGAACAACATACCAAACGTCCAACGTCAGCGACATTTATACTATGACAAGGTTGCTTGCGTTAATTACATGTCTTTACTGCCAGTTTTCAGGGGCTCACACAAATAAGGCTCGTCTGCGTCAGAGCTTACTACTGCGTCTGTTTTCGTCGGATATCGGTCCGGTGCAACGTGACCGCGGAACAATGGCAGCAGTTATGGCGGAGCGTTAGCAGATCGTCATGAAGAAAGGCCCAGCCTAATAGACGAGTTTCTCGAGATAAGGTTTACTTAATGCTGTGTTCTTTGTTTTAACTGTCACATTGGGGTGAGTGTTCGACATCCTGGCTCTTACATAAGCCTGATGTGACGGGTTAATTCACGTGCTGCTCGAATGAGGCTAGTTAACGCTAATTTGTAGATCTAAGCCACGACATCAGGCTCCTACAGGTTGCTGCGAGCGGATCTGGGAGTTACACAAAAATGATGGCGGACGACTGGGGTTCTCAGTAAGCGAGTACGCGGATCTCTGCGCGAGAGAAACGCCTAGGCAACAGCACACAGTTTTTAGTCCGCTAGAACTTCTTATTTCTACCAACGCTTTCCCTCGCATTATAACTTTCAGGCACAGAGGCTATCGCCGTATTCAGGAAGAACCTCACGATTCAACCACAACAGCCACAATGGAGCTTTCAACTCTTAAGCGTCAACAAATGCAAAAGACACTTCTGTACTGATTGATCATAGCATGTCCCAAGCCGCAAGAATTAGTGACAACGTGGAAGTCAGCAGAGGGAGAATGTTTTAACTTTCTGACCAATACTTACGCCTTTACTGCAAACTAGAAAACATGTTCGTCTTAAAATTAATCACAGCCGCTTCGGTTAATAACTAAATCCATGCAACTTGCGTGAGTTTCCCTTGACTAATTCACAAAACAGTGTCATGGCCCATGTGCAATGTAGTTTCTTCATTTTAATATTAGGGTATCGTCACGACCACACTGCGTATTTACTTGGAATATTTGCCTTATTGCCACGGAGCAACGACGCATAATCAAACCGTCGTGTGCGCGTTGTTTGTCTCTTTAAGTTTTAACAAAAATAGTAGACGAAAAGCAGTTTTCTTCAGAGATGATTTTATTTTTCATCAAAACATAAGCCATTAACACATTTCTGCAGGTATTCGAAATAATTTTGGAACTTTTTCCATCCTGATGGTGTTGCACGAAAAAGACAGTTTTAGAACAATTCAGCTTGTTCAGTGATCAATTGATTGGGGAGCTTTGAGCCCCCTGGGCACTGTCCAGATTACACACGATTCAACATCTTCCCGTTTTCATTATTTCAACGATGATTTGTGGCAAAGTAATTGGTGTATGCTAATCAGCACTGACTGTCCTTCAATCCGTGGCATGTCAAGTGTCATCACCGATGCGAGCAGTCATTTTCCTGGCACTTTTGTTAGTTTCAGTGAATCTTCAAACCATCAAACAGTTACTTGCTGCTTAGTTTCGGTTCTGCTGAAAATATCGAACTTTCGACTCCTGTTCCGGTGTAGTACACGGATTTTGCATTCCCTTCATCGGAGTCTTTACCAGCATCCCTTCGACCACCTGGCAGGGGCATGCTTTTGTGCTTTGGTGGAACTGTATTCAAATCCATCGGGAACAGATCTTCCTCGCAGCTAAACATCCATCTACAAAAGAATTTACTGTACTCTTCGACGACCTGTATTTCATGGTGAGTCACTTAATACCCTACAATTATGCTGAGCACACCCGGTTTTTGTGGATCTTAACGCATCTATCAATTTCCGCTAACCAATCGCGAAGCTTTTTACACGGAGCACATCGTTAAACGAAGAGAGTTGATGCATTGTTCTTCAGTTAAGCATTTACGAAAATGGTAGACATTTCTCAAAAATGACGCTGGTTTATACAATTACCTATTTGTATAATTTCGGTGATCAAATTGGATTATACTTAGTAGTTTTCTTTTGAGTTTGCACACTGACGTCAGTAACAGTAAGTTTTGTCTTATTTAGGGAAACTTGACGTCAGAAAGTAGTCCTTTGGTAAATCTTACTTTGGGTGTGAGCTACTGTACTAGAAAACAGGTCCACGTAATTATGCGTACGTAGCGGCTCTCGGCTCGACGTTGGAGACGCAGACGCCTGTGGGCATCGGCAAGAGCTCCCCCACACCCACAGGCTGGTAACTGGCAGCCGGCAGCCGGCAGCCGCCACTCGGCTATCTCCTGCCGGCTACATTTGCGACACTTATCACTCGCAGCAGCCCCGCAGTGAACGCTCCACGATGATTTATCTACGGACACAGCTGCTGAAGACCACGACCACGATTGCGGCAGACAGTGCGCCGTGCCGGACCGGGATAGAAAGCGTCGCCGACAACTTCACAGAGGGAAGCAGCCGGTGCTTCTGGAGCGCGAAGACGTCGCGCCAGGGGTCGCTCGCTTTCTCCTCGCGCTCGCAAGTGCCGCAGCGCCTCTGGACAATGGGCGCCAGTGCCACAACCGCTCTTCTTTTTTGGGTCACCGGTCTTCCGAGTAGTTTCGTGTGGCTCGCAAGGATTCTTCTCCGGTGCCTCCGTCTTCATCTCGGAGTAGCATTTGCACCCAGTGTCCTAGTTATTTGTGGAATATATCACAGTCTCTAGCTTCCTCTACGGGTTTTATTCTCCACATCTTCACCAGGTAGCACGCACGTTATTCCTCGGTGCCCGAACAAATATCCTACCGTCCTGTACCTGCTTCTTGTAAATTTCTTCCCCAAGTTGTACAGTGGGGAAGTCGACATAATTTTCAACGCCCTTCCATTTCGCCACCTCTCCAATTCGAATCTTTTCTTTTCCATTTTTCCCCACAGACCAAAATTCAATTTCTATACAATTCTGCGCACCAAACACAGACGTTCAGAAATTTCTTCTTCAAATTAAGGCCAATGTTTGGTATTCCGAAATTTCTTTTGGCCAAGAAGGCTCTCTTTGTCTGCGTTAGTCTTATTTTCACGTCGTCCTTGCTTCATGCATCTTCTATTATTTTGCTTCCAAGTTAACAGAATTAATTCATTATGCCTGATTCACTGTCACTAATTTTTATGTTAAGTTTCTCGCTATTTTCGTTTCTTCTACATCTCATCTCATCTCATTACCTTGAATTTTTCTTGCGAACTCTCAATACTTAATATGTAATCATTACACTGTTCCTTCTGTCGAATAGATCCTGTAATACTTCGTCAAGTTGATTGAGAATAGCAACGTCGTCAACGAATTTTATTATTGATATCCTTTCACTCTAAATTTTAATCTCAGTCCTGAACCTTCCTCTCATTGGCGTCATAGGTTTTTCGATGTACAGATTGAGGGGTAGGGGCGAAAGACAGCATCCCTGTGTGACGCCCTTTTTCATCAGAGCACTTAGTTTTCCATTTAACGGTTCCTTCTTGATTCTTGTACTTACCGTATACAACGTGGTTTTGCCTATAGCTCATATCTCCTTTCTTGAGAATTTAGAGCATTTTTGCCACCCACATTACACTGTTAAATGCTTTTTCTAAGCCGACAAAACCTCTAAAAGTCTCTCGATTTTTCTTAAGTCTTGCTTCCTTTATGAAGCTCAACGTCAGAACTGCCCCTCTGGTACGCTTGCCTAAAGTCAAATTATCGTCATCTAACAGATCCTCAATCTTTTTTCAACTCTCTTGTATATTGCCAGCAACTTGGATGCATGAGCTGTTAATCTGGGGCTGCGATAGTTCTCGCACCTATCTCCCCTTGCTATCTTCAGGATTGTGGGGGTCATATTTTTCCCGAAACTGATTGTATACTGCCCCGCTCAATGATTCTATAATCGAAACTCAATAAGATATTGGTTGCCACTTCCTCCAACGATGTTAGAAATTTCGAAGGAGTGTTATCTCTCTTGCATTTAACAGTGGAATTCCCATTTCACTCTTAAAGCCTTTGCTTTTAATTTCACTAAAAGTTGTTTTGAGTTTTCTATATGCTGAATCAGTGCTTCTGATGACCATTTCCTTTTCAATTTCTTCGAATTTTTTCTACAGTCACTTCGCCTTGGCTTGCCCGTACTTTCCATTTCTTGCATTCCTAAGTGACCTGTACTGCCATATTCCTGTCTTTTCTTGAACGCTTTTGTATTTCCTTTTCTCGATCAGTGGAAGTACTTCTTTTGTAACCCTGGTTTCTTCGCAGATATGTTCCTTGTGTCTGCATTTCTATGTTAAACTTCTGTGTTTGTATTTTTAGATAGACCCATCCTTTTCTACTGAACTACCTGCTGTGGTATTCACTATCGCAGTATTTGTAACCTCAGAATATTTCAAGCATATCTCATCATTCTCCAGTACTTTAGTATCCCACTTCCTTGCAAATTGATTCTTCGAGACGAGCCCCTTAATCTTTGCTCTACTCTTCATCACTGCCACATTTTGAACCTAATCTCTATCTGCTAATGAGTATGCCTTACAATCCACAGAAGAGCAGAGCACTTCGTGATAGATTCATTTAATAAGCGCATTAAGCACGAAAACCTCACAGACATGTTCATCCGACTCTAATGTCAGACCTTGCAGGAGAAGCGTTCTGAATTACGGTACAGTTTACTGCTGAAGTTCCGAGATCGTCAATTCCTAGAATAGTCGAACAATACAAAGCCGCCTCCTATGAGTAGCTCGCGAAAAGACCATGGAGAGATATATGCTCACACCTAGAGTAGCCAACAATCGTTTTTCCCGCGAACTAATTGGAACAGGAAAATGGAGAAGTTAAAGTGATACATAAAGTACCCTCCGCCACACACAGTAAGGTAGCTTGCGGACTCTAAATGCAGATTCGATTTCAGAATCTTTTTTTGACCATGATGTAACCCAACATCTATCTTACAGTGTCTCGAGACCTTTCCAATCGTACCATCTCTTGTCATTCTGAACAGTGTAAGAGTGCTCATTAGCTGGATTTTTTGCAGGACTGAATTAGTCCTCTTTTCATTCCTACTACCGAGTCTACAGTCTCTCGTAGTTCTTGTCTTCTTTTATCTTCTTGTACTACAGCCTCATATCACTCTATTATTATTATTATTATTATTATTATTATTATTATTATTATTTCTTTCCTTTCTCAGACGTTATGTCTGGTTAAAAATTGAAAGCGAATCGGACCATGATCAAGCGTGACTTCCTTTTAACTGTACGGTAGACATTACATTGCATTTAGGAACTTTCGGGTTACTGAACATGTATCAATAATTACAGATTTCTGTAGTTGTATATACACGTTTGGATGTAGCTGTATTGCATTGCTGTACTGGTGGATATTCTGTGGTATGACTCCTGTAGTTGATAGTCTAATTGGTATAATGTCAACTTTATCCTGATTCCACATGCCCTTGACATCCTCAGCTAGTTGGCTGTATTTTTCAATTTTTTCTCATGTTTTCTTTTGTATATTTGTTGTATTGGGTATGGATATTTCGATTAGTTGTGTTAATTTCTTCTTTTTATTGGTGAGTATGATGTCAGGTTTGTTATGTGGTGTTGTTTTATCTGTTATAATGGTTCTGTTCCAGTATAATTTGTATTCATCATTCTCCAGTACATTTTGTGGTGGATACTTGTATGTGGGAACGTGTTGTTTTATTAGTTTATGTTGTATGGCAAGTTGTTGATGTATTATTTTTACTACATTGTCATGTCTTCTGGCGTATTTTGTATTTGCTAGTATTGTACATCTGCTTGTGATGTGATCTACTGTTTCTATTTGTTGTTTGCAAAGTCTGCATTTATCTGTTGTGGTATTAGGATTTTTAATAATATGCTTGCTGTAATATCTGGTGTTTATTGTTTGATCCTCTATTGCAACCATCAATCCTTCCGTCTCACTGCATATATTGCCTTTTCTTAGCCATGTGTTGGATTCGTCTTGATCGATGTGTGGCTGTGTTAGATGATATGGGCGCTTGCCATGTAGTGTTTTCTTTTTCCAATTTACTTTCTTTGTATCTGTTGATGTTATGTGATTTAAAGTGTTGTAGAAGTGGTTATGAAATTGCAATGGTGTAGCCGATGTATTTATATGAGTGATTGCTTTGTGTATTTTGCTAGTTTCTGCTCGTTCTAGAAAGAATTTTCTTAAACTGTCTACCTGTCCATAATGTAGGTTTTTTATGTCGATAAATCCCCTTCCTCCTTCCTTCCTGCTTAATGTGAATCTTTCAGTTGCTGAATGTATGTGATGTGTTCTATATTTATGGCATTGTGATCGTGTAAGTGTATTGAGTGCTTCTAGTTCTGTGTCACTCCATTTCACTACTCCAAATGAATAGGTCAGTATTGGTATAGCGGAAGTATTTATAGCTTTTGTCTTGTTCCTTGCTGTCAATTCTGTTTTCAGTATTTTTGTTATTCTTTTTCTATATTTTTCTTTTAGTTCTTCTTTAATATCTGTATTATCTATTCCTATTTTTTGCCTGTATCCTAGTTATTTATAGGCATTTGTTTTTTCCATCGCTTCTACGCAGTCGCTGTGGTTATCCAATAAGTAATCTTTTTGTTTAGTGTGTTTTCCCTTGACTATGCTATTTTTCTTACTTTAGTCTGTTCCGAAAGCCATATTTATATAATTGCTGAATACTTCTATTATCTTAAGTAATTGGTTGAGTTGTTGATTTGTTGCTGCCAGTAGTTTTAGATCATCCATGTATAACATGTGTGATTTTGTGTTGGTATGTTCCAATAATATTATATCCATTATTTGTATTATTTAGCATGTTGGGTAGTGGGTTCAGAGCAAGGCAGAACCTGAAAGGACTTAATGAGTCTCCTTGGTATATTCCACGCTTAATCTGTATTGGCTGTGATGTGATATTATTTGAATTTGTTTGGATATTAAGTGTGGTTTACCAATTTTTCATTACTATGTTTAGGAACTGTATCAATTTAGGATCTACCTTGTATATTTCCAATATTTGTAGTAACCATGAGTGGGGTACACTATAAAAAGCTTTTCGGTAATCATTGTATGCGTAGTGTAGCGACCTTTGTTTAGTTTTAGCTTGATATGTCACCTCTGCATCTATTATCAGTTGCTCTTTACATCCTCGTGCTCCTTTGCAGCAGCCTTTTTGTTCTTCATTTATAATTTTGTTGTGTGTTGTATGTGTCATTAATTTCTGTGTAATGACTGAAGTTAACATTTTGTACATTGTTGGTAGGTATATTATGGGGCGATATTTTGCTGGGTTTGCTGTGTCTGCTTGATCTTTAGCTTTCAGATAAGGTATTCCTTGTGTAAGTATATCAGGGACTGTGTATGGGTCTGCAATGTAACTGTTAAATAATTTAGTTAGATGTGAATGTGTTGAGGTGAACTACTTTAGCCAGAAATTTGCTATTTTATCTTTTCCAGGGGCTTTCCAATTGTGACTAGAATTAATTGCTCGGGTGACTTCATGTTGCAAAATTATCACTTCAGGCATTTGTGGTATCATCTTGTATGTGTCTGTTTCTGCTTGTATCCACCGTGCATGTCTGTTATGTTGTACCGGGTCTGACCATATGTTGCTCTAGAAGTGTTCCATGTCTGTTATGTTTGGTGGTTTGTCTATTTTAATGTATGTGTTATCTATTGTCTGATAAAATTTCTTTTGGTTTGTGTTGAATGTTTGGTTTTTTTCCTTCTATTTTCACTTTTTTTTGTATCTTCTAAGTCGTATGGCCAATGCTTGTAATTAATGCTTCTTTTCATCTAATTGCTCTATCGCTTCTTCTTGTGAGACTTTACGTAACCTTTTTCGTTTTTTGTCTAATATTTCATTCCTTATAAATTGTGTTAGCTGTCCGATGTCTTTTCTCAGTTTTTCTATTCTGATCTGTAGCCTGTGTTGCCATGCTGGTTTTGTGGATTTCTTCTGTGTGTTGGTTGGTTCTGATCTCTGCCTAGTGTGTATATTTAGTGTAGTGAGTGCTCCTATATAAACCAGTAGTTGTAACTCTCCCCTAGTTGTATTTTCATTTACTTTGTTGGGTATGATTGTGCTGATGGTTGTTATTGTTGTTTCGACTTGTGGGTTATTTGGTGGTCTATGCAAGAATGGTCTAATGTCCGTATTTGTGCCTTTGTATTCTATATATGTCAGCTGAAATTTTTCTTCGATATCTAACATGTGTGTCACTTCGTGTTCTATTTGTGCTCGTTTTAGTGGCTGTCTTAAGATATCGTTTTCTTATGATTGTTTAACTGATGTGTGTTGTTCTTTGTTTGTTTGCTCTGGGATGTTTGAGTCCATTACTGTTTTTTCTTCTTCTTCTGATTGCACATTATTTTGTTCCAGTATTGGTTGTACTTTTTGTTTGATGTTTTCTAATTCTGACTGGACTATCCTGTTATTTTTGATTATTGCAAGGATCTGATCAGGTAGTCGTTGTTCTGTTAAAAACTTTAATTCCGGGTATCTGGTAATAAATGTTGTGTATACTAGTGATCTGTGTTGCTTGGTAATAACAGAACATGAGGTGTCGGTTAACTTCATCTGACCATCTCATCCTCTGTCTTTGTTTTCTTTGTAGTGTGGTTGCAGGAAGCATATCCTGCAAAACACCTCTATTTGGATTTAAATCATTTTCCGTGTGGCTAGCAGTGTCGTTACCATTGTGGACGGACATAGGGTTCAAGCGCCGTCCCCGACCATGACAGCGCTTGTCTGAGGCTTCATTAGTTCTGTCCTGAACCAACCAGTCACACTAAAAGGGGAATTAGCCCTATTAGTTGTTTGTTCTTTTCGTCGACTTTTACGATTGGCGGAACATACCGGAGGCCTATTTCTTTTCCCGGGCCTCCACGGGGTTTATTATTATTATTTGACTTCGTTTCCCTTTTATTACTGAATTACGCATTCAATGTCCTTAAATATGTCATCACCTTGTGCTTGCGGCGACACCTGATTGTTGTTGGTGTTGGTTTGCTGTCGATTCTGAAGAGAAAAATCCTGTCCCTATCACGGTAATTCTCTCTCTGCCCTATCTGCCTTTTCATGACGAAACCTACTTCCTCCTGCTGTTGATATTACCCCACATTCATCTGACTAGAACTGCTTTTCCCTCTATTGTATTTCACTGAACACTCATTTCCCAGATTGAGCCTTTGCAACTCTCTTTTCATATTTTCTGTCTTCCCCAGCGCATTAAGACTTCTCAAAGCTCGCAGAATGTCACTCTTTAATTTGTAATCCTTACTAATAATACAAATGCTAAAGTAAACGTTACACTTTCAAGAGTAGACCACTGCATCGATTTTGATGAAAAACGGTATGGAGATAGCTTGAACGCTGAGGAGGAACGTATCGACTACATTAGAAACTGTGTAGTATAACATATTTATTGATATGAAGAATATAATGTGAAATACGGAACAATAATTTACCTATCTATTCTTTGACTTTTGAACTATATCGTATTTGTCCAAAAGCATTTATTGTTTGATATGTTCTACATAATACGATTCAACGTAATGAATACAACGCTTACAAGGCTCTTCCTGTTTAATCCACACTCCCATACTAATATCAGTGACGAGCTCGTCGCATTTTAACCCCTCAGCGTCTTGTTGCTGTTGTAACTCCGAAGAAGCGATCATAATTAAATAATATAAATAGGTCGTGCTCATGTGCAACGTATCTAGTTCGAATCCTGTCGAGGTCTGATTTTTTTTCGCTTGCGAGTGAGTGCGTTACGTGTGATATCCACATAATTACTTTTATCATTATCGATGCGCAAGTCGCCGAAGTGGTGTCAAGTACGAAGATTTTCATCAAGCGCCAGGGAGAAACTTCTTTTCAGTTTGCTCTTAGCCCAAATTCTGCTGCTGTTGCTGCTGCTGCAGTGGCCTCATCTCAATAGCTGCCGTGCTGTTCAATGGGCGTCAAACGAAGCATTCAGTACTTACGCTGCTGTTGAACTTAGCTCACTCAGATATACATATTTGTAACAGCAATAAAAATGGCGATCAAAAATGGTTCAAATGGCTCAGAGCACTATGAGACTTAACATCTTAGGTCATCAGTCCCCTAGAACTACTTAAACCTAACTAACCTAAGGACATCACACAACACCCAGCCATCACGAGGCAGAGAAAATCCCTGACCCCGCCGGGAATCGAACACGAGAACCCGGGCGTGGGAAGCGAGAACGCTACCGCACGACCACGAGATGCGGGCAAATGGCGATCGTGGACAGATGTTGCAGCAACGTACTCTGTTGGATTGGGACGAACGAACAATGTCTTGACACACGCTGCCCGTAGTAACTAAAGGCACACCGGCAGATGAATTAAATGTATGTAGAAAGGCAACATATCACAAACTTTTAACAACAAATGTGAGCGTGCAACAGCATCGTGACACACAACCTGCACAATATGCGGGATGCTCTTCTGAAAATCGGCGAAGATCGTACTCATAAATATGCTAAGCGCACGGTTATATTGCATCGTGAATTCTGTAATATTGTTAACAGTATATAAGAGTTGGTGAGCAAAGTTTATCGAGAACTGCAGCCAAATATATGAACTAACGGATGAATCTGTGAAAGAGTAGAAAGGCAACATACATGGTGCTGAGTAATGATTCTGTAGGACAGCTAAATGACGAACTTACATCGCAAGTGGGAGGAGAGACTGTTGAGTTTCTCTATGTCAATAATATAATAGAATCTGAACAAATCACCTCTTATCCTGTGGCAACTGTTGACTCTTTGGAATTGACAAGAGTGTCTTCTCATAAAATGAAGTTATAGGTTAGTGTCCCATTCCTATTAACGCGAAATCTTGATACGAGCAGAAATTATAGGTGTGTACGGTTACAGCCCTTACCCACTGGACCCAAATATTGTTAGGGCTTAAATAATTGGTGGCTCTGCAAAACGAGAAAATGTTTCAATTCAACAAATCTCAATTATACCAACAGATGCGCGTTTTCAATTTAAAAGATTGCAATTCCTAACAACAACTGCTTTTGGAACGAAAAAAAACAAGGGCACACACTCGAAGTTGCCGGTGTGTTTTTCTCATGGACAACTGTGTGTGGCATGCTGATGTGTGCCCACTATATGCCCGGATATTTACAAATTACTACCCTACTGCTCAGCATGATCCATAACAAGAGGAGCGCGGTCGCGGGTAACAGCTAGTTTTATTTCCGATGGCCGTCTCCCCTTCCCTGTCCCGTCTCGGAAATCTGTCCCCTCCTGGAAATCGGTATGAGGAACTAATCTGAAATATTGCTGCAAAGGAGATGTGGCACTTTTTCAATTGCAGGCCACGTGCCCTGGGAATACACATTATTTATCTTTAATGCACTGCTTTCCATTGCCTTCTGCATCCTCGTAACGGATACTTGCACCTTCCAGGGTTTGTTTAGCAACACAAGGGCAAGTGAATCTCTTCCGCTCCTCCGCCGTTTTGGAAAGCCTTTGGCTAATACCGAGAAGTCTTGAGCCGCCATTGCCAACGATTTTTATTGAAAGTCTAAACAGTTGACCCAGCACGTTCCGATTAGTAGTGTTAGACGCTGCCGATAGACCACAGTGACAGCCACAATTACCATTCAGCTGTAAATCACCCAACATGTGCGGTGAACACGATCCCGAAACAACGTAATCATATCTATGTTTTTATGTACTCTAAATGTCGCCGTACAGTGCATGGCGGTGTGAACAGCAATACAGCGTGCTACAAATACCACGTTAAGTGGGTTAATATCCACGAGCTTTCGGCCGAGTACTTTTCGGCTATTGTAAAGTGGTTACCACTTTAGTATAAGTATTTCGATAGCATATATTTATTAAAGTGTACGACATACATGTGTAAAACTTTGGACACACATACGTGAACTTTAAATTACAGATGTCCTCCACCAGCGACACGGACAATATCACGTAGATACTCGGAATTCTCCCACACTCGGGCAAGCATGTGCACTGTCACTGGTGTTATAGTAATATGTATCCGGTTCTTCAGCTCCCCTGAGTTCTGTGGCAGTGTCTGCGCATAAACGCTGTCCTCGACGACAGCCCACAGCAAGAAGCCACACGGCGTCAAATCCGGCCGCCTGAGTAGTGCTAAGTCACCGGCTGTTCGATGACCGGGCCCACGGCTCGGCAGAGTTTCTTTCAGATATTCACGCACCTGACGACTCCACTGACCGAAGTGACCCGTCCTGCTGAAAAATGAAGCTGTTCTCGTTCGGCGTCGGAAACAACCTGTTTTGTAGCACAGCGAGGTACGGCTGACCGTTTACCCTTGTTTCCATCAAACAAAAATGGACCGTAAACAGCTGAGTGCTGTTGTTGTTGTTGTCTTCAGTCCTGAGACTGGTTTCATGCAGCTCTCCATGCTACTCTATCCTGTGCAAGCTGCTTCATCTCCCAGTACCTACTGCAACCTACATCCTTCTGAATCTGCTTAGTGTACTCATCTCGCGGTCTCCCTCTACGATTTTTACCCTCCACGCTGCCCTCCAACGCTAAATTTGTGATCCCTTGATGCCTCAAAACATGTCCTACCAACCGATCCCTTCTTCTAGTCAAGCTGTGCCACAAACTTCTCTTCTCCCCAATCCTATTCAATACCTCCTCATTAGTTACGTGATCTATCCACCTTATCTTCAGTATTCTTCTGTAGCACCACATTTCGAAAGCTTCTATTCTCTTCTTGTCCAAACTAGTTATCGTCCATGTTTCACTTCCATACATGGCTACACTCCAAACAAATACTTTCAGAAACGACTTCCTGATACATAAATCTATATTCGATGTTAACAAATTTCTCTTCTTCAGAAACGCTTTCCTTGCCATTGCCAGTCTACATTTTATATCCTCTCTACTTCGACCATCATCAGTTATTTTACTTCCTAAATAGCAAAACTCCTTTACTACTTTAAGTGTCTCATTTCCTAATCTAATTCCCTCAGCATCACCCGATTTAATTTGACTACATTCCATTATCCTCGTTTTGCTTTTGTTGATGTACATCTTATATCCTCCTTTCAAGACACTGTCCATTCCGTTCAACTGCTCTTCCAAGTCCTTTGCCGTCTCTGACAGAATTACAATGTCATCGGCGAACCTCAAACTTTTTACTTCTTCTCCATGAATTTTAATACCTACTCCAAATTTTTCTTTTGTTTCCTTTACTGCTTGCTCAATATACAGATTGAATAACATCGGGGATAGGCTACAACCCTGTCTCACTACTTTCCCAACCACTGCTTCCCTTTCATGCCCCTCGACTCTTATGACTGCCATCTGGTTTCTGTACAAATTGTAAATAGCCTTTCGCTCCCTGTATTTTACCCCTGCCACCTTTAGAATTTGAAAAAGAGTATTCCAGTCAACATTGTCAAAAGCTTTCTCTAAGTCTACAAATGCTAGAAACGTAGGTTTGCCTTTTCTTAATCTTTCTTCTAAGATAAGTCGTAAGGTCAGTATTGCCTCACGTGTTCCAACATTTCGACGGAATCAAAACTGATCCTCCCCGAGGTCCGCATCTACCAGTTTTTCCATTCGTCTGTAAAGAATTCGCGTTAGTATTTTGCAGCTGTGACTTATTAAACTGATAGTTCGGTAATTTTCACATCTGTCAGCACCTGCTTTCTTTGGGTTTGGAATTATTATATTCTTCTTGAAGTATGAGGGTATTTCGCCTGTCTCATACATCTTGCTCACCAGCTGGTAGAGTTTTGTCATGACTGGCTCTCCCAAGGCTGTCAGTAGTTCTAATGGAATGTTGTCTACTGCCGGGGCCTTGTTTCGACACAGGTCTTTCAGTGCTCTGTCAAACTCTTCACGCAGTATCGTATCTCCCATTTCGTCTTCATCTACATCCTCTTCCATTTCCATAATATTGTCCTCAAGTACATCACCCTTGTATAAACCTTCTATATACTCCTCCCACCTCTCTGCTTTCCCTTCTTTGCTTAGAACTGGGTTTCCATCTGAGCTCTTGATATTCATACACGTGGTTCTCTTCTCTCCAAAGGTCTCTTTAATTTTCCTGTAGGCAGTATCTATCTTACCCCTAGTGAGATAAGCTTCTACATCCTTACATTTGTCCTCTAGCCATCCCTGTTTAGCCATTTTGCACTTCCTGTCGATCTCATTTTTGAGACGTCTATATTCCTTTTTGCCTGCTTCATTTACTGCATTTTTATATTTTCTCCTTTCATCAATTAAATTCAATATTTCTTCTGTTACCCAAGGATTTCTAGCAGCCCTCGTCTTTTTACCTACTTTATCCTCTGCTGCCTTCACTACTTCATTCCTCAGAGCTACCCATTCTTCTTCTACTGTATTTCTTTCCCCTATTCCTGTCAATTGCCCCCTTATGCTCTCCCTGAAACTCTGTACAACCTCTGGTTCTTTCAGTTTATCCAGGTCCCATATCGTTAATTTCCCACATTTTTGCAGTTTCTTCAGCTTTAATCTACTGAGTGCTATATTGCACAAAACGCATTGGCTTTCGCTGAATCTCGTATATGTTCAGTATGTGGACGTGGGTTCTGTTGGCCCCAAATTTCATCACTTAGGATGATCCGTTGTGCGGAAGTGTTATCATTGTCAATGGTATTCTGCAGTTCGTCAGAAAATGCTGCCTGCTTGCGAGCAAACTGTTGCACAATTTTACATTGTCGAACGCTTTTTGTAGGTCGACAAATCCTATGAGCGTATACGTATATCGATTTCTCTTCAACCTTGGTTCCATTATTAAGAGCCAATTCAGAACTGCGTGTCTCGTTCCTTTAGCGTATCTGGAGCCAAACTGATCGTCACATAACAGATCCACAGCCTTCTTTTCAACTTTGCTGTGTATTATCTTTGTCAGCGGCTTGGGTGCATGCTCTTTTATGCTGATCGTGCGCTAGTTCTCGCACTTACCTGCCATTGCTTAAGCATTTGTATAAAAAAAACTGATTCTCCCTGCTCCCCCAAAAATGATTTGATTGCATGTAGTTGCTGTGTGTACCGACCGGGAGGGGAAGACAAATCTCCGCCCGATGTGCCAAACTGCCTAGCTACGCTAAACGGTACGTGTGGAACGATTGCAAGTAGTCATTAGGTGGTTACGCTCAGTTGTCGGTGATAGAAAAGCGTAATTTGATATCCCTCGAATAAGTTATGATTCTGTTTTTAAAAGTATTAAAAATGTTAAAAGTGCATCATGCGGTGATTGATGTGATACCAATTGACTTCAATACGAGAAGACAGTCGTACTTTACATGCGGTGCTCGACACTGTGGTTAGAACTGGGAATCGTAGTATTAACTGTAGGATTTTTACTGGCAGTCACGGCATTGACTTCACCAAATGTCCGAACAGAAGTGGTTTTCTTTCAAAATGAACAAATAAAGGTAGTGTCCGTTTTTCTTTTAAATCAAACAGCAGTGAATGTTCTTTTAATGGCAAGTGTAGCTATCATCATATGCACACTCATTTTCACTGTTCAAAACGGCTACGACAGACGCTGCGACAGACGATAACGAGACATCTCTAGAAGACTCGACGTAAGCAGAGCAGTCTACCAACAGTGAACCACCGAGTCCAGATTGTCGGGATATACTCTCGTAGATTATCCAATGTACCCCTCCACACGCAACTTCAATTAGTGAACAACTTCGCAGTTAGCGTACGTATTTGCAGTAACCTGTTGCGGTAGGGAAGTATCCTTTAACAGACACCACATATTGCTACAAAATGACCAACACGAGGTCTTGCGTTTTCCTGTTGAAATGCAACGTGACGCAGCACACAGTGACAGGCCAAAGCTGGCGGCCCGTGAACGAGGGATGATCGTGTTGTACACGCCGTACTACCGCGTCGGAGCCCTCGCACACGGACTCGCCCCTTGTGGTGCTGCAAGGCAAGGCGGGGACTGGCGCGTACAGCCGGCGTGGTGCCGCGGCCGAGCTGACGCCGCCGCCCCTGTCTTACGCCTCTTCAGCCGGTGCTAGCAGCTTGCATCGAGAGCAGCACATGCTTATAGGCGTTTCCCCTTCTTGTATATACAGAACGTAGCTGGCATTCAGCCTACCCACTTTGTGTTGAGTTGAGATGCTAATTATTTGCATATCCCAGCATGCGGTACATTTTGTGGCAATTTGACGTTTCCTGGAAGGTGTCTTCTCGGCCTTTACATCTTAATGGCCAGCAGTATATTTTGAAAACACCATACTGTACACAGACTAGGCACGAAAGCCAGGGCAACAAATTAAATGGAGCGACCATCTACCCCAATTAGCGTCCAACAGCAAATTAGTTATGAGACGAATAAATTGCTCGAATTTTAAACGGAAGTTACTGGCAGGATATTTTGGATATCCAGAACAGTCAATGTGGCTCCGCTTCGCTACTCTTTCGGACCTCAATGGAGCTGTGTGCCGACAAAGGAAACGGCGGTGACTGGCTCTTTCGGAGCCCACGATCTCTTCTCTGTAGAGTGGGAGGGTAACTGCCAGACTGGAGATTTCAATCGATTCTTCAGCTGCGTCCATACTCTTTTACAACATTAATGAGCAAACCACACCGCCAGCAGATGCTTGTATTGTTTTACATTTACGGTTTCATATAGTTCAGAACCCAAATACATTGAAGCGCCAAAGAAACTGGTATAGGCATGCGTATTCAAATACAGAGATATGTTAACAGACATAATACGTTGCTGCAGTCAGCAAAGCCTATGTAACACAACAAGTGTCTGGCGCAATTGTTAGATCGGTTATTGCTGCTACAATGGTAGGTTACCAAGATTTAAATGAGTTTGAATATGGTGTTAAAGTCGGCGCACGAGCGATGGGACACAACATTTCCGAGGTAACGATGAAGTGGCGACATTCCCGTACGACCATTTCAGGAGTGTACCGTGAATATCAGCAATCCGGTAAAACATCAAATCTACATCACTGCGGGCGGAAAGGAACGAGACCAAAGACGAGTAAAGAGAATCGTTCAACGTGACACAAGTGCGACCCTTCCGCAAATTACTGCAGATTTGAAGGTTGTTCAAGCTGGTGGAGGCTCTGTAATAGTTTGAGGCGTTTGCGGCTGGAGTGATATGGGACCCTCGATACGTGTAGATACGAATGCGATAGGTGACACGTACGTAAGCATCCTATCTGATGTTCTGCATCCATTCATGTCCATAGTCCATTCCGACGGACTTGGTCAATTCCATCTGCAGAGTGGCTCCAGGAACACCCTTCTCAGTTTAAATACTTCCACTGGCACCAAACTCCCCAGGCATGAACATGCCTTGCACCGTGCTGTTCAGAAGAGATCTCCAGCCCAGCTCTGCAGAATTCATTGTGTCTATGCCCTCCAGCACTATTTCAGACATTAATCGAGTCCATGCCACGCCGTGTTGCGGCACTTCCACCTGCTCGCGGGGACCCTACACATTAGGCAGGTGTACCGGTTTCTTTGGTTCTTCGGTGTATCAATGTTCCCAATCAGAAATATGTAACTTTCAAAAATTCTCGAGGAAATGGACTTTGCAGTATTCCGAACCTTTTTAACAGTTAAATACCGAAGACAGTTTTTCCAACAGGACTTGCGAATCTGCTGCAGAGTTCTCGCCTAACACTAGGGGCTTCAGCTTCCATTTCCAGACGACGCAAATTTCTAAGGAAAGACTCGTCTTCTATGAGTATTTCCGTGAAGCCCAAAATTCAGAGAGATTAAAAATGTAATTTATAAAGTTTTTTATTCAAACAGTCTTTTATATAAGATCGTTAATGAAGACTTTTAATTTGTAGTTGAAACTGGATTTTTGTGTGCAATAAGTCACGTATGAGGACACCGGCATTTTTCATAAAGAATGATAATTGGATATGTTTCGGCACCCGTTTGATGAATTTGATATTTGTATGATGTAGGTGTTGGGAATCTCCCTGCGCGCTGTTCTCCGGCGCGTGTGCGACGTCTGCCGGAGAGTGCGCTCTTCCAGGCGCCAGGCTAAGCGGCCGGCAGTTTGTGAACGGTGCGAGACGGAGCTGGCCTCAGGCGTACAGTGGCACGCGGTCCAACTGCCGCTCGGCCGAACGAGGGCCTGCCCGTCCTTGCACTTTAGATACGGAACAAGTTCGAGACAGAGATCCCGAGCCGCAAGGCTGCAGTCTCGCCATTACCGGAGGGCAGGAAACCCGGAGACCACGAAATGGCCGGGAACAAAGGTTAATCTCAGAGTCACGACTCGCCCGGGGCAACAGAACGAGTCCGGCAGTGGCAGTGGAGCGCAAACCGCGCAGCACGCCGGCGTCTGGCTGCGATCCACACCAGCGCCGCACGCACCGAAGGGCAGCGATCCAGCCGTGGCTGTCAGTCTCACCACGGCACTGTACCTGCCGACAACTCTGCAGAGTGTCCTGGGAAATGACCGACTTTCAAGAAGAAATGCACAAGCGAGAATAAAATCATTAATGACTTATTCCAGTGACAGGGGAGAACCGACTGGCTGCCACGAGGTGGGCGGCAAATCGAGTGACAAATGGAAAAGCTGAGGTAAAATGCAAACTTGTACGTTTCTTTGCGAACTCCACAGTGATGTACGACTGTTCATTGGAAAATCTAATTCGGAGACTGATCGTGTTGAGGATACGCAAATAACTCTTTACTCTATTCGGCGTGTGCGCAAGTAACACAACGTGCACGGTGAAACACGGGAACAATATCACGGAGCGCTTAAACGTAATTGCGGGGCTGAGGTTTAAAGATGTTTATCACCAGCGGGTTTCGGTCTTTCAGAAGATAATGGGAAAGACTTTCGAGAAGAAGATCGACAAAAGTCGGAGGTACGACTATCTTTCCTCTGGAATATACTGACGACGTACTCATATTACCGAGATCCAAGAAGAAACTGGCACGAATGAACACGGACATTTCATCAGAAGTCTCGCAAACGAATCAAACACAAAATATCGCCTCCATCTGCAGCAGGCGAGCAACACGACCGATCCACTTCGCGGACTGGTAGCGAGAAGGGTCAGAGACTTCGAGAGGATGAGAGCAATTTTGACAGAGAAGCGTAATTCCAGACAGCCATCAGTGCGACGATGCGATGGCCATTCTCAGTCAACAATGTAGGGCACTTACTCTGCCGAGGAAAAGAAAGCATCTTATGTACAGGACAGGGATCCGAGGATCATACTGCATCGATGCGACACTCCTCCTAGTATTCTGTCTTGAGACAAATGTTATGTGCTGTACAAGAGATTAGCGGATCGTGAACTGGATGAAATCCACGACAGCTTGAATACTGTAGGCGTGATGTGTGGAAGACGGAGGGGGGAGTGCAGGTGGGGGGTGGAGGGGTGGCGGCAGGCCCCAGGACGGGGCCACGTCCACACTGTTCTGGACTCCAGGGCGGCCTACTTCCTCTACAAGCGGCTGCTGGGCGTGCCCGCTCTGAGGAAGCTAGAGGCTACCTTTCGCACCATTCAGAAACTTACTACTAAACGAGTAGTAGGATATTACAGGGTTTGACGGAGAAACACCCTGACAATCATTGAACTATACGAAATGAAATCGTCGTAACTTTCCAACGGTTTGAGTTACGACTCCCGAACTGCACGGTTGGCCGCGGGGCATGATGGGAATTAGTATGCGCATGTGTACGCGCCTTCTTCTTGTCGGCCATTTGCGCGTGAAAATATCAGGGTGTAGCGCCTGTGAAGGCCTGTTATGCGGGCAATAACAGCCTAATTGCGGCCCAAAGCAAGTTTGCAACCGAGTACAAGCTGAACACAACCGGTCCGAGTGTGCTGAGATGATGATGATGAGGTTCCGTACTCCGAGCAGCCTAGGGGACAATGGCAAGTGTGCTGACAACGAACAATTTGATTCGCAAGTTTGTATAACGGATAGTGTCGGTAATGACAGTGTTAGTAATGTAGGTTGTCCAAAAAGGGTGAAAACGCCTTAAAACATTGAGAAGACGCGCGCTGTGTTTCAAACCGGCCCCAGAAAATCGATCGGACGAGCTGCGCAACAGGTATGAATCAGCTGGGAGACACTGCGACAAATTGTTAAAGACCTGCACACAGAATACAAACCGATCAGCCACTAAGCCCCAGGGCCAGGGAACAGAGGCTGTCCTTCGCCGACACTATCGTACACAGAATTCACCAACAGGACTTTGATGTGAATACGGTTTGGTTTAGTGATGAAGCTCACTTTCACTTGGATGGATCGTCAATAAGCAAAATTTCGCATTACGCGATAGAGAAGTCTCTTCACTCTCAACAGGTGACTCTATGGTCTGCAGTGTCCAGTCATGGAATAATCGGTGCCATATTCCTTGATGGTACGGTCGCTAACGAACGGTACGTGAAGGTTTTGGAAAATAATTTCATCGCTATTATCCAAAGTGACTCCGATTTCGAAGAGATGCCGTTCATGCAAGACGAAGCTCGACTCCATACAAGCAGAAGACTGTTTGATGTCCTCAAGGAGCAGTGGGGACCGCATTCTGGATCTGGGGTACCCAGATGCTACTGGATTAGGCCTCGATTGAACGCAATATTCTCCTGATCTGAACTGATGCGAGTCCTTTTAGCGGGGTCATGTTAAAGGCAAGGTGTATAGCAACAACCCCAAAACATTGATGAGCTGAAAACAGCCACTGAAGAGGTCATCGACAGCATCGATGTTCCGACACTTGAACGGGTCACGCAGAATTCCGCTATCCGTCTGTGCCACATCATCGCCAATGATGGCAGGCATATCGAACGTATGGTAACCTAAACCCGAATATGTGCAGATATGTTGAATGATGTGTGCGCGCGCGGTAGTTTGTAACCAACTGTTTCTTTCTTTTTTTTCCATACCGTTAAATGACTGCCACCGTGCAGTTGGAAATTCCGCTAGTACTCTTTGTACTTCAGAATCTGCTCTTGTTCCCGACGAGTTAAGCGTTCTTAACTATTTTCGTGGGGTCGTCGAAAGTGGAGAGACGATGTAGCAGTAACTAGGAGTTAGGCATTTTAACACGAAAACTAAAGGATTGGTAGAGTCGAACGATCCGTCGAACTAATTAGAATTGGTTAAATGGGGAACGAACTGGCCTGCTATAAAATGGATGTACATAGCAATAAAAGAAGACTTTTCTGCAGTTTCTTACCACTGTAGCTGCCATTTTTCCAGACGTCACGTAATGAAAACAATTTGTGTGGCATAGGACAAATTGTGTAACAACACTGTCTCTCTGAATCAAAATCGCATTCGTCGTCGTCGCTTCGACGAGTGGGTAGATCCGCAGGCAGTGCCATGCTTTTGTCAGGAGTAGTGAAAGCTACGATTGAGTATCTTGTGGACGAGGATGTACATAAAAATGAGGAAAGAATATGAAAAACACTACACTTCTGGAAGCTGTGATGTGTTAAATATGTGAGGAATGGGTGCAGGGTGGGAGAATGGCTGAGAGGGAGGAACTGTGCATTGTCACCTTCCTGAAAGTACGGAACTACGGAGCTCTCACTGTAGCGTCGTGCTCGTAACGAGACGAGCTTCTGCAATCAACGAGCACAGGTTGAGAAAAGCGAGCGCGGTGGGGGCCGGACGTGTCATTACTACACGTTCGCCTGAGCACGGGGGAGGACATCGTACGCGTGTGCCGGGGGTAATCGTGAGACCGTCTGCTTCTGGAGAAGCACAAGAAGCGGCCAGGGCCCAGCGGCTGATTGGCCGCTGCAGCAGCGGCGGCCGACGCCCAGCGCCTCCTCCCTGCGATCGATGCTGCGCTGCTGGTGCCTCCCTCGCCGCGGCCAGCCCGGACGGACAGCGCCTCACCAGCCGACTCTGACCCAAGCAGTAGCTGGCACGAACAGGGTGTGTCAAACAGGACACAGACACAGAACCAGTCCAAGAAACGCGTCGTTCACATGCCGTCGTCGTAATAGTGCGAAGTATCCGTAGCTTTGCTCGATTCTTTCCGAAACATACCGTGCACATCAGCAGCTCCAAAAAGGAACGCTGAACTGACGAAGTTACGTACAAAAGATAAGATCCGCTGAAGCGAATTATAAAAGCTGACCGACTTTCTCAGACGCTGAAAATTTGTCAAGACTGTTTACGTAATCACGGAGGTTCCGGGTTAGGGATTTTCTCTGCCTCGTGATGACTGGGTGTTGTGTGATGTCCTTAGGTTAGTTAGGTTTAAGTAGTTCTAACTTCTAGGGGACTGATGACCATAAATGTCAAGTCCCATAGTGCTCAGAGCCATTTGAACCATTTGAACGGAGGTTCCAATAAGAGTATTCGATTCTTTTGTTTCGACACCGAGAAGTTTTATAACTGAATCATTCTTTAGATAGTTACACGGTATCGAAAAAAAACTAGAGAATCGAATTCATTCCTCGTTACAGTAGCGCAAGTTTTTGAAAATGAACACTCACTAGGCACAGATGTTGCAAGGACGCAAGGCATTGTTCAGTGTATTTGTACAAAAACGGGAAAATCACTCTCACGGCTTTCCTTTATGCACATGGGTTACTTTTTGAAGACATCGCAGGGTTTGACACACAAATATGTCGTCACTTTGGTGTGTTCCTTTTTGCGCCCGTGCGCTACCTATTTATGACGTTTCCTGAAGTGATAGTCCTGTGTTACGGTAAACGAAGCTCAGTCTTCCTCCGATTCACTTGGGCTATTTTGTTGCCCACAAATTACACTTACGAGTATTTGCATGGCACTTGTGCACAATTTTAGGTTTCGAAATGCACGTTCTGAAAACTCCAATCCAATAGAGAAGCGATAGATGCGTGACCGTGTAATTCCATTAACGCATACCTTTTCTCAGCTCTCTCAATAAACCGCCGTTCCAGTCTTTGAAATTTGACGAGATTCCTGTGATCCTATTAAGTTCTGTTGACGGTCACTCATTGCTATAATGCTGGATATTGCTACACAGTTTTGTCTAGACGCTTCTCTTGTGACATATTCAAAATCCTTCAATAAAGCTTCAAGTTGGTTCAATTTTTCCATTTCTACAGCAGTGTCGAGAAAAGTTATGTCGTAAGTATTTACACCAATACAATTTTCGGGACACTTTCCAAAAGGGAACTCACTATTAAAGAAAAAAGTAATGTTTCTTATTAGACTACATAAAATAAGCAATCAACTAAAATATGTTTCTTATTAGACTACAAAAAACAAGCAATCAACTAAAATATCATGTACAATCACCGTCAATTCATTTGCACGAAAAAGTTCAGGAATTATGTTTACTAGTAGATATCGATACTCTGGGAGCACTCGTATTAGTATCGCAGGACGACTAGATTACCACACATCTCAGTAGTTATCGGGATTTTGGTGGTATCTAAATGTCCCTGCACGAAAGAGATACTCATATGTGTATGTGTGTGTGTGTGTGTGTGTGTGTGTGTGTGTGTGTGTGTGTGTGTGTGTGTGTGTGTGTGTGTGTGTGTGTCAATACATTTAAGGTGTTTGCTGAGCAACCAGCCACAAATCTGGATCAGCGCATGCAGACTTGCACACTGTTCCTCTGGAAAGCCAATCCCGTATGGTAACCGCTGCTTCACGGCACTCGGCTTCATCGGAAGAATTTAATTAAGTGTAACTCCTGCATATACGAGACAGCTTGCGAAACCCCCCTCGAGTAATTCGCGAGTACGATCCCGTAGCCGATTTAGACTGACGCAGAAGGTGAAGAGTTTGTGTAGCAGGCAGGCAGGCAGCGTGAGCGAGCCGCAGGGCACTTACGTGTCGGCGGCGGCAGCAGCCGCCAGCCGCCAGCCGCCCCGCCGCGTGTGGCCGCGCCGACGTCTGGTCGCGCTCTGCCGCCTGCGCTGCGCCCTCCTCAGCCCTGAGCCCCGGACCGCAGCCCGCGGGGTCGATACTGCCCAGCCACGCCCTGCCCAACCCTGCCCGGGACCTGTCCTGTATCGACCGCCGTGCAGACGCCTCTGGAAGCCCGCCGCGCCAACGCCCTTCCACCCCTCGCCCAGAAGCCTCCACTCTCTACCCCTCTTCTCGGAACCCTGCACTATCCGGGAGAACAAATCAAACCCTGTAGTTACACCACGAACAAAGACCATCACTTCTTCGAACACGTAATTGTTTCCCACTGCGGCGCATATTGCAGTTGTCTATACCGAAGTAGCAACGCCTGAAGATAATAAATTGTAGACCGACGTGCAGAGAATTGCTGAACGGTACGGGCTCTTAAAGTTGACCCTTTACGTAAATAAATGTAACATATTGCGCATAAATAGGCAAAGAAATCCACTACTGTACACCTACACTATTTATGACAAACACCTGCAAACAGCGTCTGCGGTAAAATACATTACGTGATCCTGGACACCTGGCTGGAAATGACTTACAAGTTCGTGGCGCCATCCATCGGCGATGCTGGAATTCAATATGGTGTTGGTCCACCCTTAGCCTTCACTACAGCTCCATTGTTGCAGGCATACGTTCAATCAGCTGCTGGAAGGTTTCTTGGGTCATCGCAGCCCATTATTCCCGGAGTGCTGCACTGAGGAGAGGTGTCGATGTCGGTCGGTGAGGCCTGGCACGAAGCTGGCGTTCCGAAACATCCAAAAGCTCTTCTATGAGATTCAGGTCAGGACTCTGTGCAGGCCAGTCCATGACAGGGACGTTGTTCTCGTGTAACCACTCCATCATCATCAACACATGCTCGATCGTGTTGAAAGATGCAATAGCCATCCCCGAATTGCTCTTCAACAGTGCGAGGCAACAATGTGCTTAAAACAACAATGTAGGCCTGTGCTATGATAATGCCACGCAAAACAAGGTGTGCAAGCCCCCTCCATCACAAACACGACCACACCATAACAGCACCGCCTCCGAATTTTACTGTTAGCACTACAAATGATGTCAGATGACGTTCACTGGCCATTGGCCATACCCACACCCTGCCATCGGATCGCAATATTGTGTGCCGTGATTCGTCATTTCACACAACGTTTTTCAACTGTTCAATCGTCCAATGTTTACGCTTTTTACGCCAAGGTAGGCGTCGTTTGGCATTGACGGGCGTCATGTGTGGCTTATGACCAGCCGCTCGACCATGAAATCGAAGTTTTCTCATCTCCCGCCTAACTGTCATAGTACTTGCAGTGGATCCTGATGCAGTATGGAATTCCTGTTTGATGGTCTGGATAGATGTCTGCCTACTATACATTATGACCGTCTTCGACTGTCGGCGGCCTCTGTCAGTCAACAGACGAGGTCGGCCTGTACGCTTTTGTGCTGTATGTGTTCCCTCACATTTCCACGTCACTATCACATCGGAAAAAGTAGACCTAGGGATGGTTAAGAGTGTAGAAATCTCGAGTACAAACGTATCATACAAGTGACACCCAATCACATAACCACGTTCGAACTCCGTGAGTTCTGCGGAGCGCCCCATTCTGCTTTCTACTGAGCAGGTCACAGATATGGAGTAGCTGGCAGTACATAGCAGCACAATGCACCTAATATGAAAAACGTATGTGTTTGGAGGTGTCCGGATACTTTTGATCACATAGTGTATCTACGCGTAACTATCCACAGCGGACTTAAGTGGAAAGACTACATAAAACAGATAGCGGCAAAAACAGACACCAGACTCAGATTCATCGGAAGACTCTTAACAAAATGTAGCTCATCCACGAAAGAAGTGGCTTATATGGCGCTTCTTCGCCCGATTCCTGACTACTGTTCATCTATCTAGGTTCCCTATCAGGTAGGACTGACAGAGGAGATAGAGAAGATCCAATGAAGAGCGGCGCGTTTCGTCACGGGATCGCTTAGCTGGCGAGAAAGCGTTACGGAGATGCTAAACAAACTCCAGTGTCACAAGAGAGGAGTTTGCATCACGGGGAGAGTTACTTTTGAAATTTCGGTACAGGACTTTTCAGGAGGAGTCGGACAACGTATTACTCCCCTCCACATACATCTCGCGTATTGATCACGAGGAGGAAATACCGAGAAAATTAGAGCCAATACAGAGGCTTACTGACAATCATTCTTCCCACGCACTATTGGCGAGTGGAACAGGGCTGGAGGGATCTACTAGTGGTACCGAAAGTACCCTCCACCAAACCATTAGGGGCGTAGGGAGTATGATGCAGATGTAAATGAAATTCAAATCTGACTCTAAGTTGACTACATCGTTCCCTCTGTAATTCCGCAAATGCTTGGCGCACTGTAATGTCACCCTCGGACTCCGAGACACTTCGAACAGCGAGACGTCGACACATGCGAAAACATGAGATCCGCTCAGAAGTTCATGAGAGGTTGACGATGTCATATTGGCACCAAGTTTCACCACAATTCTGCCCAACACCGTAGTGTGTGGATCACACCATGGGAAGGTCGTCGCACCCCGTCTTACCCACATTTCACCCCTTCCTTCGATGCATCTGTGATGGAGATGAGAACCGCGACACCCATCGTTAGAACGGGAAGTTTCCTTATGGGTGGCCGAGGATAGCATTGCAAACAGACTGTCGCTCAGAATCGACACGAAAAGTCCTCAGGAGGTGACACAGAATGAGTCAACGAAACCACTCCTCGCCATTGGCTGCTTGTTCCCACATATTTCGCAGTGGAAAATGATGTTTTGCAGTGCGAAGAGTAAATCGACGGCGTTCTTGACAATCTTTGACACGCACGGACGATTCAACCCTACTCTAAGGGCACAGCGGAGACTGCAACATAATTAGTTGTGGTCTCATTCCTTGGGAGTGTAGCACGACTGCACCTTTCCCTCTCGTATACAGGGTGCAGGCACTAGTGACTGTTCAAAATCATTCGATAAAATTTGAACGTGGTCCAAAGCAGCAAAAGATATTTACGCTTTTTCAGCACTTCTGTTTCGCGCCATCTTTTGAAATGATCACGGGCAGGTGACACGTGCGTGAACATAAGAGCAAAACGTCCCTGTAAGGCATACGTTCCCAAACTTTTGCTCTGACGGAACACTTTGACAATCCTGGTTCTTTGGTGGAACGCCTTTATTTTTTTATGGTTCATAAAATTAAAGAATTGAGAAAATGAGAAACTTGTTTGAGCCAACGAATACTTCAGCGATAATTATAACTAATAATATTAATGATAATAAAATTATAAAAAGTAAACTGATTACTTATTTCAAATGTATTTAACAAGTAATAATTATGTTTTTTCCCTTGACAATGTACAATGAAGTTTTCAATGTCTTCGGTGATTTCATATCCTTAAATTACTCTTACAAATCTTCTTCCATCACGTACAACAGCAGACAGTCGAATTCTAACATCTGGTTCGCGGTCAAGCCTGTTCCTGAACTTTGTCTCCGTTGCAGCATAATAGGAAAATCCTGCTTAACATACAAATGTAGAGCTAAATGGAAGTGAAACCAACAGCAGCTTGTTTCCATAAACTCAAATAATCTTCTGGTACATTTACCCAGAAATTACATAATGGCTGATATCTGTGCCTTTGCTTTAAGTCAGAGTCACTTATAAAGCCGATTAGTTTTTCTTGTCTCGACGTTAAAGCCTGCTGGTTTAGCTGTTGCAGAAAATTGATTTCGGACCAAAGAATAATGCTCACTAGCCCCTGGAAAATATTGCAGACGAGTTTTTGCAAGTCATGTAAGTGCTCTACAAATGGCTTAGAAACTTCATCTATTTTAAAATTGTTTTCAGTCAAACATTTACGTGAAATGGGAAAGCAGTTAAAATTTTTTTCTTGAACTGAATAAACACAGAACTTCAAATTTTCTTTCAAAGAATGCAATTTCGTTTCTTGTATTAGAAGTTGTAACTCTCTCTCCTTGCAGTGACAAGTAAAAATGTCTGCCACATGTCCGCGTTTTGTCAACCATAAAGGATTTCTTAAAAAGTCAATAAAATTTTGTTCTGAATTATTTTGCGCATTAAAGAAGGTCGGTACCTCGGTACGGAGTTCATAAAGCCTCGTTAGTGCTTTTACACTGGGTAGGCATCTAACTCGTGTATGTAAGCCTGATAAATTTCATGAGCAAGCTGGTGTGGAAACCTAATTGCACGATACAAAATTTTGTCATATATGATTACCTTTCTTGTCACTTTAAAAGTAAATCCAGAAGTCAGGTGATCTATTATTCGTTTATATTCTCGTATAATTGTTCAACGTGAACAACCAGTGGAGAATTCAGCGTCGACCAGCTGATCCACTTTTTCATTCTACACTGACTTCGTTCGCCTTGAACATTTTATTCGGCCACATTCACCTTCAGAAGCTCAGCAATGAACAGTGACAGAATTTTATGTGTAATTGTGCTATTTACTCATTCATACTCCAATTAATAAACTGTTCAGAAGGTTGCACATGGAAAGACGGTAAAGTATTTGACGCTCTACGTTTTCCTGACTTTCAGTTGGCCATAATTCACTTTAATTTTCATAATTCATGTTTTTAAGAGTAGTCCCAGTTACGTTATTTCAAGAAAGCCATTTTAAAGCACTGAATATTGTACTGAGGCCGAGCGAATGTAGGTATAATTCAAGTTGCCAAATCTGGTTCTGACATATAGGCACGCACTCCGCTGACTTCTATAGTACAGTTACAAGCAAACGGAAATTAAATAGTACTGGGGAATAGATGATGATCTATTTTGTTTCTCTGCATTAGCGGAACTACCAACACTTAATTTTAATTATTTCACAGCACTTATTAAGAGTGATATGGTTGTGACGTCCCATATTTTAGCTGTACAGGTTGCGAAGTAACATCTCCCGTACCCAACCACCATCTCATGGCATTATTGTAACACAAACAATCATAAAATCCTGATGGCACTTATGAATAAACAAAAGTATATAGCGAACATACACCTGTGCTACCCATCTTACGCCATGTACGAAACAGAAATAAAATCCTAAAGAAAAATTATTAATTTGACCTAGCGTTAATTTATTTCAGTTCGCTTAAGTTAATCAGCCCACTCTTTTCACATGTAGCGACCACAAGCATAGCATCGACATTCAATTTAGCAATGCGAATACAGTGATTTTATTAACTGTAATCAACCAAACAACGCGCAATTGCTTCTGAATTATGTATTCTTATCGCAGATTTTTTTCCTCTTGAATTTGGGCGCCCATAAGCCGAACACGTAACAAGCTCACTGACGTATTTCAATCACATTTATGAAGAATGTATTAGCAGTACTCTCAACACTATTGTGCAGCAGCGATGACTAGACTTCGCTGCGCAGAATGCTGGCAGCAGAGGAAAGAGACAACACAATCCCTCCATAAACACTATGTGATCAAAAGTATTCGGACGCCTCCAAAAGCATACGTTTTTCATATCATGTGCATTGTGCTGTCACCTACCGCCAGGTACTCCATATCAGCGACCTCAGTAGTCATTAGCCATCGTTAGAGGGCAGAACGGGGCGCTCAGCGGAACTCGCTGACTTCGAACGTGGTCAGGTGATTAGGTGTCACTTGTGTCATACGTCTGTACGCTAGACTTCCACTCCTAAACACCCCTAGGTCCGCTGTTTCCGATGTGATAGTGAAGTGGAAACGTGAAGGGGCACGTACAGCACAAAAGCGTACCGCCGACAGTTGAAAAGGCGCATAATGTGTAATAGGCAGACATCTATCCAGACCATCACACAGTAATTCCAAACTGCTTCAGAATCCACTGAAAGTACTATGACGAGGTGAGAAAACTTGGGATTTCATGGTCGAACGGCTGCTCATACGCCGCACATCAAGCCGGGAAGTCCCAAACGACGCCTCGCTTCGTGTAAAGAGCGTAAACACTGGATGATTGAACAGTGGAAAAACGTTGTATGGAGTGATGAATGACGGTACACAATGTCGCGAGCCGATGGCAGGGTTTGGGTATGGCGAATCCCTGGTGAACGTCATCTGCCAGGGTGTGTAGTGCTAACAGTAAAATTCGGAGGCGGTGGTGTTTTGGTGTGGTCGTGTTTTTCGTGCAGGGGGCTTGTACCTCTTGTTGTTTTGCGTAGCACTATCACAGCACACAGCTACATTGATGTTTTAAGCACCTTCTTGCTGCGCACTGTTGAAGAGCAATGTGGGGATGGGGATTGCATCTTTCAACACGATCGAGCGCCTGCCGATAATGCACGGCCATAGGCGGAATGGTTACACGACTATAACCTCCCTGTAATGGACTGGCCTGCATTGAGTCCTGATCTGAATCCTATAGAACACCTTTTGGATACTTTGGAATGCGAACTTCGTGCCGGGCCTCCCCGACCGACATCGATACCTCTCCTCACTGCAGCACTCCGCGAAGAATGGGCCGGGAACCCCCAAGAAACCTTCCAGCAACTGATTGAACGTATGCCTGCGAGAGAGGAAGGTGTCATCAAAGCTCATGGTGGGCCAACACTATATTGAATTTCAGCATTGCCGAGGGAGGGCGCCACGAACTTTTAAGTCATTTTAAGCCAGGTGTACGGATACTTTTGATCACACAGTGTAGATCAGCTGAGTTTCGTAAAAATCCATTACAGATATGTTGTTGAAAAGTGGTGCTACTTTGTAGTGGCCATATTCAATGACTAATACGGAGACACTTGTAAATAAGTTACTCAATGAACAGAAGTGAGTTGACATTTTGAACGTGCAGGCAGGCAGTGTGTAACCACACTATTAGATCGCATAGGTTAGCAGTCATTGGACGACATACAACTTTCTACTGACCATTATCAGTAAAAGGAAAGGACCATGTCAATGGCAGCAGCACAGTAGCCCATAAGCATAAAGGATATAAACTGGAAGAAATGCTTAATGTTATTGGTTATCACGCACACATGTCTTTTGTGGCGCCAGCAGCGGTCAGCTATGAAACTTACATCCGTTAAAGTAGTATCGTCAGGACATCCGTTAAAGCAGTATCGTCAGCGTGTCGAAAAAGCCGTCATGTTTTTAAGTTTTTCGCGGAGAACTGCTCTCCTCCCGCAGAACACCAGTGTTTCGTGGAACACAGTCTGGGAAACACTGCTCTAAGCGCCCCCCTCCCCTCCACCAAGCTCGGCAACACCATTGGTGCCACCCTCACACCTTTGTTGTGCACGTTATAAATGTACTATTATATTATCACAGACTTCGGCATCCATTCAGCTGAGTGGTGTCTCACAGCCGTTCTGGCACCCGAGGGCAGGCAACACTTAAGGCATTGCTTAGGTGGGGTTGACTGCCCTCAGGCGAAAGAACAGTCGCGAGGCACCAATCAGCTGAATGGCTGCCGAAGTTTCTGACAGTACATTTTTAATGTGCACAATAAAGGTGTGAGGGAAGCACCGAGTATGCGGCCGGACTGGCAGATCTTAGTTGACCCTATGCGTTCTATTCACACGCGTGTCAGTGTTGCGCCTCTCCGTGATCGCGTCAAAGGAGGGCTGAAAAAGCATAAATATCCAGTACTGCTTTGGACCACGTTCAAATTGTGTAGAATGGTTTTGGAGTCACCAGTGCCTCCACCCTGTATACTGGAGCGAAAGATGCTGTCGTGCTACACTCCAAAGGAAACATATCATTATCAAGGAGGGTTGCAGTACCACTATGCTCTTAGAGTAGTGTTGAATCGTCTATGAGTATCAAAGATTGGCAAGAACGTCGTCCTTTTACTCATCACACTGCAAAACATCATTTGCCATTGCGAAATATGTGAGAACAAACACCCCAAGGAGGCGGGAGGTTTCGTTGAGGCTCTTTATGTCACCAACAGAGGACTTTTCGTGTCGATTCGGTTTGCAGTGCTATCCTCGGCCACTCACCAGGAAACTTCCTGCTTCAAACGATGGGTGTCGCGGTTCTCATCTCCGTCACAGATGCATCAAAGGTAGGGCTGAAATGTGGGTAACGCGGGGTACGACGACCTTCCCGTGGTGTGATACGCCCACTAAGGCGTTGGGCAGAATTTTGGTGGCTCTTGGTTCCAATATGACACTACATGAACTTCTGAGTGGATGCCTTTTCCCGCATGTGTCCACACCTCGCGTTTTAAGTGTTGCCGGGCCTGAAGTTGTGTTAAATGTATGTCAGATCATAAGGAGAGAGGTGAGCCGTATTTTGTATGCATGACGCCCCAGGGGCGTGATGCAGCAATACCAAACAGGATATCGAGAGCAGATAATGTTTCCCAAAGCAGCCGGACACTATTTGGTCTTTGAGGCATTTGACACCTCGCCAGCGGTGGAGTCGAGCTCAACAGAATAATAGGAACTGCGTAATGGAAAAATCCCCAGTACGCTTTAGAGATAATCAAACATTAAGGTGATCACATGTCGTTTGAAGGTGGTCATGTGCAAACAGAGACCGTTGAGCGATACTAAAGAGTTATCTAGTAGTGAGTAGGACCGGGTTCAGTTTCACTACCGAGCATCCACGGGACAATGGTGTTCGCAGCAGCACCTGACGGAGCGATAAGCACTGCAACTTCGAGAAGACGGTGGCAGGCTCTGGTGGACACACAGTAACTGCAAGCCAAGTAGTGTTCACAATAGTCAGTGGAATACTGCCGAACAGAGACTCACTGTTTGTCTCAAAGCGTTAGAACAGCGGAATTTCAGTGAACAGTAGGAAAAAGTTACTGTTTGGTGCTTGTCTCTTTTACAGTAGGCAAAACGACCTGTGAGTACAGGTGAAGTAGTTAACAGTGCTGCTGATTTATTAGCTTGGCCACGTAGATGGTAGTTAGGAGGCCGCGTGGCAGTTAAGGACTTGTGTCTGACAGAGGTCCTTTCTAATAATCTGAAATTCTGATAAGGTGTTGTCGTCCGGCACCTCACTAAATAAATGTGTCTGTCACAACAATAAATTGATTAACGAAAGAGTAATAACTTGCTACTTCAGCAAACCATTCCTGCTGACTCGACGGGAATTATCAATCTTCAGTAGCCTAAACCCCTACAACCAAGGAGATTTTCTTCCTCTCATCTGCGCTATAAGGGTTGATAACAAAGCAAACTAAACCCAGAATGTGGTTAGAGTCGTGACTGCGTCACGCAGGGGTACGGAACCTGCTCCGGGACGCGACAGACGTTAAGAGAGAGATAGGGAGGGAGGGGGGGGGGGGGGCTTCTGCACCATTACAGAGAAAGGTTCTCAGTTTCTAAAAAGTAATATTTTTTGCGCAGAGTAGCTGCTCACTATCTATGGTGATGTGCCTGCATTCCTCTTATTGTTTACCATACCAGTGTTGCTGCAACCCATCTCTCAAACACACATGACCACTATTTCCATTTTATTCCAACAAAAAGGTCTTGAAACTAATGGAACTGCTGACTCCATCTTGCTTGGTGACGACTGACATTTGATCTCCCGCCGGGTTTATAAGAATACGATTGCCACGGACGGCGTTATTGTGTCATCCGTCGTAAGCGTGAGAGTCCTTCCTCTGGTAGTTTTACAGATCATTGATAAATATATTAAAACGGAGTTAGTTACAATATCGTAACAGTTTATTTTATCTCGTAAATTCACTCTCTCGGTCAGTCAGAAACATTGGAAACGATATTTTTTTTTAACTTTTTCTCTTGGTGCCGAAATAGCCATGTCTCACACAAAACAGAACAGGTTACAGGTTATAATAAATACTGATTTTGATATATTTCCTAACGTTTTGGTGATTACTTATGCTATCCTTCATTTAGACGTCTGTGACACGTGCATTCTTCCAGCCACTGGGCATGGTGTTTTGTTCGAGGAATCTATAGTACATTATGAACTTCGGTGCTGCTAACACCTGCATACGACCAGAATTTTTTTACGTTTTGTAACAGACTTTTTTATATTATTCTGCTACAGTATTCGTTGACTTCTAAACGCTGTTCACTGAGCATGTCTCACCACCTACAGCCCTATACTTTGATTTACCCTTATTATGTAGCAGTGTCTTTTTTTAGAAGTTTCTTTACGGTGGTTGTATACAAAGCAGCGTCCATCCCATCATACACTTCAACTAGGTACAAATTTATGTAGTGCATGGTCAACTATTCTTTTAAACGTCAGCTGTAGTTTCTCTACACGCTTCTCTCTGGAGCTAAAAGTATTAAGATGCACATTGAGATATAAAACTATCGGCTCTTTATCTAGTTTGATGAACGTTTGATCTTTCTACTTTTTTTTTAGTTGTCCTCGCTACAAGTGCCTCGTGATCACTAATATCAGTTTCAATACGGATGTCCTCAAAGAGGTCAGCTATGTTTCCTGTCATTAAGTCGAGCATATTTTCATCATGAGTGGCGTTCTGATCTATATGTTTTACATCTTTTCGGAAAAGGCGATTAGTAATGTCACATAACGTATTGGTCAGCACACCACTAACAAAACTGTAATTATTACAAGTGATTATTGAATGTTTAAAGTTGTTCTGATGGCTGGAGTACTTGCGTACAAGCGCACTTAGGTCACCTCTAAAGTTTTCTGTTACATCCTGGGAGTGAGTCTGGTGGTCCACAGAGAACTCCAGTAACACGTTTACGCCCACCCTCGATGCTAAGTTTGGCCCAAACAGTGTCGCATGCTGCTTCAATTTGTATCTCAGTAATTTTAATTTCTTGTGCTCTAACATAAATACATGAACTCCATTCCACATTAATCCGTCCTTTCGGTGTATAAGGTGAGAGGTGCTCTGCTTCAGACTGTGACGCTTTGTTACGAATGCCGCGGCGCGGCGGCTGATCACAGCGGCTGCAGTGCACTCTGGGGCCAGTGACGTCAGCGGCAGGAAGCCGCGCGTCAGCCGCCGCCAGCTCGCGCGCTGCGCGGCCCCACAGCTCGGCACGCCGCAGCGCCGCGCGCCTACAGGAAATGCCTTTGGAATTGCGGGCGCGGCAGGCAGCCACCCACGCGGCACCTGCTCCCTCTGCCGTACACTTCACGACAACACGGCCTACCGCGACTGTCTTGTTGACCCGTGACTTAAAATTACAGTTTCCGCGGTTCTGTCACTGTTCACTTCCGCTGTCGAAACACTCCAGACACGAAAGAAAACCGTATCTCCAAAATATCTACTGCTAACTTAAGACGCACGGCCAATCAAATACAGACAACTGTAAATATTGCCTGTCGTCTCCAGTCCGACGACAAGTTCGATGGAGCACTCACCTCTAATCTGTCCTGAGCGAGTCTATTCAAATGTGTATAGGTCCTGACTTTTCCAGCTCTAGTTTATTTGATATCGCTCAACGTCGTCAAGTCGTGGTCTCCTCTACAACTTATAACCCCCCTCCCCCTTTCCTCCAGCCCACTCACTAACACGCACCCTTCCCTCCACTACCATTTTCACAATTTTTATTAAAAGTATTTAAATTCCGTCTATACAACTTCCAAAAAAATGTGGATCCATATAACATATGGGTTTAGTTTTAGAGGTATAAAAAAATCGTCACCGGACTGCAGTGACATATTTACAACTGTAGTTTGTTTTATAGATTTATAAAACGATTGTTACAAGAGAGTGGGATGTGACTTTTTCCTTCCAGAATATCACGTCAGATTTTCGTTTATATTGTCGAGGTACTCCTTCACTTGGCACTCATATTTTATTGCATTCTCGCGCCTGTTTGCAGCGTTACATATCGCTTCAAGTGAAACAGGACAGAATACACCACCGTTAGGTTTTTTCCATACTCGTAACTAAGTGTCTCTGTCGCTCTCGCTCGTGTATGTAGTGTTGTCAACGTAACTGTTACCTCTGGTTGTCAATTTAAATATGTATTTTGTCAACTCTGTATTACGTCATTGTTTTAATTATGTTAATATATATTTAAGTAATATGCAAGAGCAGTGTCGAAGCTGAATACTGAATGGAGAGAAGACGGGAGGGGAGGGGGGGGAGGGCGAGAAGGAGGGGGAGGGGGGAGGAGGTGGCGGCGACAAAGATGAGTGTAGAGCCGCCCCTCACGCTGTGTGAAAACGCACGTAGACGGGCAGTTGGTGTGACAGCGTGCAATTCCACATCCCACTGCCACGATATATCAAAATCGTCTCTTTTTTGGTACAACTAGCATATTTAATACCAAATAAAGACATTTGTAGATTTTATACAGCGTATGTGATCCATATAGGGACGCCGAATCGGCAAGTTGAAGATGTAGCGTAGTTAACAGCGTCGTGAGTGTAACGTAGGGAAAGGGAAGGTAGCCAGTTCGCGTCCAATTCCATGCAAATAAATTGTTTTCACCTTTTGTTTTCTAAAATATTCTGGGTCTTTCTCCCTTAATGGAAGCATTATCTCAAAAGTCGACGTTGTTTATTATAAATAATGTATTTGCCGTAATTCTTCTTGCAAAGACCAACGACTGGACCGCAATGTTTCCGCAGTGGCCAGGAGTCTTAACGTGACTGTCAGTCTATGTTTGAAAATAAACACAAGTTACACAATGTAAGTTTTTGCTATTATGTAACTTTCTGTAAAATGTATATATCTATGCCTGGGTTTAAGCAATGACTCATATTTGAATCCTGCTGGTAAATATCTTTTACAAGGACTGTGAGCAACTTTGAAAAAATCTCCTCTTCCATTGGAATGAAATTACGAAACGAAACACGACTTTGAAATCTATGTGATGAAGTACGTTGTTTCCGAGTGTTGGCAGCCAATGCAACTTCGAGAATATGGATATTATGCACGCGTAGACTGACGTTAGATACTATACCTTAACTATATTCAACTTAAAACCGGGCAACTTCTACAAGCATGTATCGCAGATTGTTGTACAGCGTTACGTACCGGTGATTCGCTACTCAAGCCATCGACTAGTCCAGATTTTCTTCACGGTTTTCTCCATTTTTCTTCGAAAATCGCTGACATAGTTACTGCAGTTATTTCACGCGCGTCCATTTTCGTAAAAAACTGCGTGGTTCGCCAGCCAAATAAAGCGGACAGCGGCAGCTGGAGAGCGCTGACAACGCGAATCACGCTGACCAGCTCGTTCCGTGAGCCGGCGGCGCGGTCTCGCGTGAGGTCTGACAACGCCAACGTTAGGTACCTCGTCCCGGGTAACAAAAGCTTAAGGATGTTGAACATAGTGGAGGTAATGAGGTGCAGAAATGGATGGAGGTGGCTAGCGTGACATGGAGGGAAGCTGGGAGGGACGGAGGGAGGTTTCTCCGCGTCATGTTTTCGAAGATTTTGAATAGTGTTTAAATTCCAACAGTTATCCTATCATTGAATAGCTGTATATTCTGTGTTAATTCTTCGTGTATGTTGTAGTTTTCTAAGAAAGAGTGGCGATGTCTGTCTGAAATGATTTTTATGATGCTCATTTCTTTTTCTATAATGTTTGGCCTACGTCTTTCCTGTTGAAGGTAGTCTGCAAATGTCCATAATACGGTGTGTTCGTTATATCTTCATGTCAAATATCTTGCGCCATACCGATGTACGTTTTGTCACAGTCGCTCCAATTGAGGCGGCAGCTACAAAACTGCTAGTTTCTCTCTGGTTTGGGTTTCAGTTCTAGTTCTGGGATGCGATTTTGTATAGAATTATTCGTTTCGTACGCAATGTTTGTACCCCGCTTTTTTCAGTGTATTATCATTTTGAATATGTGTGTCTTGTTGTAGATGATTTGGTGGCTCTTTCTTATGCTTGTGCTGCTTTCATCAATTTTTTTTTATTATTATTTATATATGAGTTTCCAGGGTATCTCCACGTATGTGGTGTTGTTTTGGTTTGTTGTTTTATCTTTCGTATCTCACCTTTTGTGAGAAGTTTTCCTATTATCGTTTTCTCGTATCATTTTTATTGTTGTCTGGTTACTGGTTAGTTCTTCTCGGCAAACAAAAGTTAATTGGGGCATCTTATGGAGCCCATTTAGCATTATCTGACTACAATTTGTTTGGAACTGTACGTGGCTGAGCTTGCATCTGTTATCGTATTCTTTGCTGTGGTTTATGTAAATCAAAGGCGTTGTTGCGGCTTGAACCTAGTAAGTTAGGTTCCACGATGACTTCATTTCTGAAATTGTACAACGCAGCACAAACTACTTCTCCAACAATGCGATGACTAGTTCACGAATGCACTGAAATATTTCAGCATACATTTGACGAAAGACAGTTTCTGCGTGGAGCAAAGGATACCCTCGGTGTTCATCAAGGACTGGAACAAGAATGGCTCTCACGTAAGCGTAGCGCAGAACACAGCACCCCCCCCCCCCCCCCTCTCAACCCCTTCCCGCGCCAGGCTGGTATACACTTCAAGGGGATGGTCAGACTTGCGTAAAAGACTTGTATGTTCGATCGGCTAGGAACTGGTGCGGAGCCGGTGAAGACCGGCCTAACAAGATGTTACTTCAAGGATGAGGAGAACATCCTCTGGCATAGCCCTCAGCTCCGAGACACGAGTCATATTGCTTGCCTTGCTTGTCCGTTCCAGTTTACCGTTGAATGTACGTGGGAACGAAATAAATATACCAATGATGCTGTTCAGTATTGGACTGAAGAACGGCAAACGTGAATAGAGGACACGAAAAATAGGAGAAGAGATATGGGAAATGTGTTTTATATTTCCGTCGGAAGTGGGTATGTGAGCCTACTCCTCCTATTTTCGCAAGTTAACTTTGCGAGCCGGTGTGTTTATTTCCATTGAGTGGGAGCGGAAAATTAGTTGTATAGGGTAGGAATGCCAAGCCATAGCCCCCAGTTTTCAGAATGCGGTTTCATCGACAGTTGCTGGATAGCAAACCTTCGTGAAGTGGAGGAATACGTTTATTTACTTCGGAGCAACCTGGGAACTGATCAGTGCGAATGAGACTTCTTGTTTCACAACGAGTGCCAACCACGAAACAATTTCGGTCTTTCAACGCACAGTAAAATCCACGGTAGCTGTGAGGTCTCAGCTTGTGCCTTGAGACCAGTAGATTTTGTATTGGCACCTTGAGCTGTAATAGATAATTCTTAAAATAGGCAACGGACGAAAGGTTTATGGATACTCCTCAGCCATCCATGTACGACCTGTTTACATCAAGCATGAGTATTTGTCGGAATGTGGCACTGGTGAGAGTCGCACAAGCAATCGTCCTTCCAACGCTTCATCCGTGAATGCAAGTTAAAGAAACCTTAATATACAAAGTACCTACTGCCTCGCACTTCACATTCATTCGCAGAGCTGCTGCTTCTTTTTGTATAGAAACCACGATGGTTTACCAAAACATCCATCATGCGAAATACAATGAGCAATCTTAAGAAACGACATGTTTAATGTTGTAGACACAAAGGTAAGCTGGTCGATTCTACGTCTCTAAACTTCCAAAATCGTTACGCGATTCAGTCCACACAGACGTCTAATAAACAAAATAAGCTCACATTGGATTTCTGTCCATGTCTTCTACTGGATTCAAAATTTGTTGACACGCCGGACGCAGCACATTAGCCTCTTTACGCAAACATCGCCAAAGCCGTCTCTTTGTCAACACCTGCACCGGACAGTTAACTGCTTCAGACACACTAATACAAGACATGGTCAATGTCGCCCAATGACGTGGGAACACGCGAAGCCGCATCATTGGCAACAACACTTGGGAAAATCTGATCAGCACTCCATCTGCAAACTGTTGCAATCTTTCTGTTCCGGAACACCTGAACAGCAGTATAAAACAGCATAGGACCAGCTACGCCTTCTAGGCCGATGGTTCCCGACCTTGTGGACAGAACAAAAGGGTTTCACTGTGTTTCGTTAACTAAACTAAATTCTTTTCAAAAACACATTTCTATTATCTCTATTTCTTAAGACTGTAATACTGATTACTTAAGTTAAAATAATTGCGTTTTTTGATATACTAGCAAATAGTCCAACTACACACACACGCACTTTGCAACACGCGTCTGTGATAGTGAAACATACATACATGACGTATGCTTCAATTTTCTCATGAAAATGCTTTCTCCGAGTTGTAGGTAATACCCGCAACAGACCATAAATTATTTAATCAATCACAGGAACTATGTGGCAGAACAACAGTAACTAACAAGGGAACCTCCCCATCGCCCCTCCCCCCCTCAGATTTAGTTATAAGTTGGCACAGTGGATAGCCCTTGAAAAACTGAACACAAATTAATCGAGAAAACAGGAAGAAGGTGTGTGGAACTATCCAAAAATAAGCAAAATATACAATTTGAGTAGTCCATGCGCAACATAGGCAACATCAAGGATAGTGTGAGCACAGGAGCGCCGTGGTCCCGTGGTTGGCGTGAGCAGCTGCGGAACGAGAGGTCCTTGGTTCAAGTCTTCCCTCGAGTGAAAAGTTTAATCTTTTATTTTCAGTTTATATGACAAACTCTTATGTTTTCATCAGTTTTTTGGGAGTGATTATCATATCCACAAGATAACCTAAATCGCGCAAGGCAGAAGAATCTTTTTACCCATTCGCCAAGTGTACAAGTTAGGTGGATCGACAACATGTTCCTGTCATGTGACGCACATGCCGTCACCAGTGTCGTATAGAATATGTCAGACGTGTTTTCCTGTGGAGGAATCGGTTGACCTATGACCTTGCGATCAAATATTTTCGGTTCCCATTGGATAGGCACGCCCTTTCGTTACTAATCGCACGGTTTTGCGGTGCGGTAGCAAAACACAGACACTAAACTTATTACAGTGAACAGAGACGTCAATGAACGAACGGACAGATCATAACTTTGCGAAAATAAAGAAGGTAAACGTTTCACCAGAGGGAAGACTTGAACCAAGGACCTCTCGTTCCGCAGCTGCTCACGCTAACCACGGGACCACGGCACTCCTGTGCTCATACTATCCTTAATGTTGCCTATCTTGCACATAGGCTACTCAGTTTGTATATTTTGTTTACTTTTTCATAGTTCCACACATCTTCCTGTTTTCTCGATTGATGTGTGTTCAGTTATTCAAAGCCTATCCACTGTGTAAACTTATAACTAAATCTGAGGGGCGTGCGCTGGGGAGGTTGCCTTTTAAGTAGTGGCCAGTGTCGCTAGGATGAGAAGTGGTGCAGGGGATGCATGATTTCTGACCAGTGTCCACGCTTAGGGTGAATGTTGTTGTTGTTGTTCAGTCCTGAGACTGGTTTGATGCAGCTCTCCATGCTACTCTATCCTGTGCAAGCTGCTTCATCTCCCAGTACCTACTGCAATCTACATCGTTCTGAATTTGCTTAGTGTATTCATCTCTTGGTCTCCCTCTACGATTTTTACCCTCCACGCTGCCCTCCAATGCAAAATTGGTGATCCCTTGATGCCTCAGAACATGTCCTACCAACCGATCCCTTCTTCAGGTCAAGTTGTGCCACAAACTTCTCTTCTCCCCAATTCTATTCAGTACCTCCTCATTAGTTATGTGATCTACCCATCTAATCTTCAGCATTCTTCTGTAGCACCACATTTTGAAAGCTTGTATTCTCTTCTTGTCCAAACTATTTATCGTCCATGTTTCACTTCCATACATGGCTACACTCCATACAAATACTTTCAGAAACGACTTCTTGACACTTAAAGCTATGCTCGATGTTAACAAATTTCTCTTCTTCAGAAACGCTTTCCTTGCCATTGCCATTCTACATTTTATATCCTCTCTACTTCGACCATCAACAGTTATTTTGCTCCCCAAAAAGCAAAACTCCTTTACTACTTTAAGTGTCTCATTTCCTAATCTAATTCCCTCAGCATCACTCGACTTAATTCGACTACACTCTATTATCCTCGTTTTGCTTTTGTTGATGTTCATCTTATACCCTCCTTTCAAGACACTGTCCATTCCGTTTAACTGCTCTTCCAAGTCCTTTGCTGTCTCTGACAGAATTACGATGTCATCGGCAAACCTCAAAGTTTTTATTTCTTCTTCATGTATTTTAATACCTACTCCGAATTTTTCTTTTGTTTCCTTCACTGTTTGCTCAATATACAGATTGAATAACATCGGGGAGAGACTACAACCCTATCTCACTCCCTTCCCAACCACTGCTTCCCTTTCATGTCCCTCGACTCATAACTGCCATCTGGTTTCTGTACAAATTGTAAATAGCCTTTCGCTCTCTGTATTTTACCCCTGCCACCTTTAGAATTTGAAAGAGAGTATTCCAGTCAACGTTGTCAAAAGCTTTATCTAAGTCTACAAATGCTAGAAAAGTAAGTTTGCCCTTCCTTAATCTAACTTCTAAGATAAGTCGTAGGGTCAGTATTGCCTTACGTGTTCCAACATTTCTACGGAATCCAAACTGATCTTCCCAGAGCTCGGCTTCTACTAGTTTTTCCATTTGTCTGTAAAGAATTCGCGTTATTATTTTGCAGCTGTGACTTATTAAACTGATAGTTCGGTAATTTACACATCTGTCAACTCCTGTTTTCTTTGGGATTGATATTATTATATTCTTCTTAAAGTCTGAGGGTATTTCGCCTGTCTCGTACATCTTGCTCACCAGAAGGTAGAGTTTTCTCAGGACGGGCTCTCCCAAGGCTGTCAGTAGTTCTAATGGAATGTTGTCTACTGCCGGGGCCTTGTTTCAACTTAGGTCTTTCAGTGCTCTGTCAAACTCTTCACGCAGTATCTTATCTCCCATTTCATCTTCACCTACATCCTCTTCCATTTCCATAATATTGTCCTCAAGTACATCGCCCTTGTATAGACCCTCTATATACTCCTTCCACCTTTCTGCTTTCCCTTCTTTGCTTAGAACTGGGTTTCCATCTGAGCTCTTGATGTTCGTACAAGTGGTTCTCTTATCTCCAAAGGTCTCTTTAATTTTCCTGTAGGCAGTATCTATCTTACCCCTAGTGAAATAAGCCTCTACATCCTTAAATTTGTCCTCTAGCCATCCCTGCTTAGCCATTCTGCACTTCCTGTCGACCTCATTTTTGAGACGTTTGTATTCCTTTTTGCCTGCTTCATTTACTGCATTTCTATATTTTCTCCTTTCATCAATTAAATTCAGTATTTCTTCTGTTACCCAAGGATTTCTACTAGCCCTCGTCTTTTTACCTACTTGATCCTCTGTTGCCTTCACTACTTCATCCCTCAAAGCTACCCATTCTTCTTCTACTGTATTTCTCTCCCCAATTCCTGTCAATTTTTCCCTTATGCTCTCCCTGAAAGTCTGTACAACCTCTGGCTCTTTCAGTTTATCCAGGTCCCATCTCCTTAAATTCCCACCTTTTTGCAGTTTCTTCAGTTTTAATCTACAGGTCATAACCAATAGATTGTGGTCAGAGTCCACATCTGCCCCTGGAAATTCCTTACAATTTAAAACCTGGTTCCTAAATCTCTGTCTTACCCTTATATAATCTATGTGAAACCTGTCAGTATCTCCAGGCTTCTTCCATGCATACAGCCTTCTTTTATGATTCTTGAACCAAGTGTTAGCTACGATTAAGTTGTGCTCTGCGCAAAATTGTACCAGGCGGCTTCCTCTTTCATTTCTTTTCCCCAATCCATATTCACCTACTACGTTTCCTTCTCTGCCTTTTCCTACTCTCGAATTCCAATCACCCATGACTATTAAATTATCATCACCCTTCACTATCTGAATAATTTCTTTTATTTCATCATACATTTCTTCAATTTCTTCATCTGCAGAGCTAGTTGGCATATAAACTTGTACTACTGTAGTAGGTGTGGGCTTCGTATCTATCTTGGCCACAATAATGCGTTCACTATGCTGTTTGTAGTAGCTTACACGCATTCCTTTTTTCTACTCATTATTAAACCTACTCCTGCATTACCCCTATTTGATTTTGTGTTTATAACCTTGTAGTCACCTGACCAGAAGTCTTGTTCCTCCTGCCACCGAACTTCACTAATTCCCACTATATCTAACTTTAACCTACCCATTTCCCTTTTTAAATTTTCTAACCTCCCTGCCCGATTAAGGGATCGGACATTCCACGCTCCGATCCGTAGAACGACAGTTTTCTTTCTCCTGATAACGACATCCTCTTGAGTAGTCCCCGCCCGGAGATCCGAATGGGGAACTATTTTACCTCCGGAATATTTTACCCAAGAGGACGCCATCATCATTTAGTCATACAGTAAAGCTGCATGCCCCCGGGAAAAATTACGGTCGTAGTTTCCCCTTGCTTTCAGCCGTTCGCAGTACCAGCACAGCAAGCCCGTTTTGGTTATTGTTACAAGGCCAGATCAGTCAATCATCCAGACTGTTGCCCTTGCAACTACTGAAAAAGCTGCTGCCCCTCTTCAGGAACCACACGTTTGTCTGGCCTCTCAACAGATATCCCTCCGTTGTGGTTGCACCTACGGTACGGCTATCTGTATCGCTGAGGCACGCAAGCCTCCCCAGACGGCAAGGTCCATGATTCATGGGGGGGGGGGGGGGGGAGGGAAGGTGCAGAGTGAATAGCAACTTCCTTTTCTGAGCAGGAGTTCCAGGTACCAATCGTAATGCTTCAGCATACTGTAAAAATGCTGTAAGAAATATGCAGTACCAACTGTCTCAATGTCTCATTAGTTCATAGTTTTACATAGCATCTACAGAAACTAAATATTTATCTTTCAACATTTTAAAAACGAAAGTGTTCAACGATAACACCTTTAACGCGTGTCTATTTGGTCGCTTTCTTGTCTGTCTGGTGCAAATTTTGCGATTGATTTTAACATAACTTTCCGATGCGCTAGAGACTTAACTTCGGACACAGCTCTCAGCTCGATGGCAATGCAATATTAACTGGCTTTTTGGTCTGGTGTTTGGGGAAAGGTGCCACTTCGCCCTCTTCCTGCTCGGATGTCGAAAGTTCCGCGACTGCTGGTAAGCCTCCGTTTGACCTCGAACCTTGATTTCGGAATACATACGTAGGAGGAAGCAATATATTTGTTGACTCAGGCGAAGAGAAACTGAAATGAACCTCAGATTTACCGCATGTCTTTTGTTTGAAAACGATCTAAAATACTCACACACGCATGACTAAAAAGCACAAAATAATTATTTATATAAATTTTTAATACAATACACTTTAAAATGGACTCAAAGTATAAATGAGTTTACCTTAGCCAAATACACAGTCCTTGAAAATTCATGCTTGTGATTTTTGTCATTGCTATGACAATACTTGAAAAACTTTAAATGAAAAACATGAGGCGCACGCAGTAGATAATAGTAAGGAGTGTGGAGAGTAGTTTTCATCGAGAAAAATCACGCAACAATTCACGTCACTTGCAATGTAACGAAATTGGATGGATCTTGGATCTTTAGAGGGTGGGGTGATTTGTGGGGAGGAGACCAAAGTGCGAGGTCATCGGTCATAGGGAAGGATAGGGAAGGAAATCGGCCGTGCTCTTTCAAAAGAACCATCCCGGCATTTGCCTGAAGCGATTTACGGAAATCGCGGAAAATCTAAATCAGGATGGCCGGACGCGGGGTTGAACCGTCGTCCTGCCGAGTGAGAGTCCAACAACCTCGCTCGGTGTAATGAAATTGTTCGAGACTTAAGTGAACTATTCATACACGCAGTCCATGATTTGTATATGGCTGAATACTCTGTTTCTTAACATTCAAATTTTTTAATTCCGAACTTGGCCGCAGAACTGTTTGAAAACAGCTACATCCTATACCGTCAAGCGTATGCTGGTAGAAAGTGTAACATCCTGACAGTCTCGAAAAAGAGAAAAAGATAGATAGAGATAGAGAGAGAGAGAGAAAGAGAGAGAGAGAGAGAACGATTTTTCCCCTATAACACATCTTACGAGGACACGAGTAGTATTTAATTTGAAACCCCCCCGAAACATGTGGACTAATGCACAAGGGACGTGCGAAATCGAGTGTGAGTAGAATACTCTTCTGTGAAATGTCATTAGAAAAAAAAATGGAGGTTCCCTCATGTCCGTTGTAGAGATTCCTTTGTAGTAATATTTCTCAGGGTAGACCTCATGGTCTTAACTTAAGGGCGTACTACTGGACGAAAATGCGGTTCTTTCTTCGTATAAAAGCAGACATCGTCGATTCCTGCGATGGAGAAGTGCTCGGCACAGCTTCCGTTATCGGGGATGCTGACTGTGAAAATATCAACATTCGTAGTTCCTTTCTGGGTCACTGCGCTATGTTCAACGCTCTTTCTTGCGGTTAATTCTCGGTGTGACTAGTACGGAAAATCCATGGAATCAGCCGCGCCACAGCGTAAACTCCGACTGCGTTTTCAGTCCGTGGTCCGTCGTCGGCGGCAGATTGTGATGGAAGGGTCAGACTTGTTGGACACACTGGGAGCCCGCGTCAGCCCACGCCGTTTCGGTGCCGGCGGCGGCGGCGGCCGCGCGACGCAGAATCCTAATGAAAATCCACACAGCCGGCGGCAGAGGTTTACGACCTCATGGACGGCAGGCGTGCCGACCACGGGGGGACGCCGAATGCTGCGCGAACGCCGACGCCGACGCCGACGCCGCTCACTCCCTGCCTACGAGCGCTCTCAGCTCTCCGGAAAAAAAAGGTAAGGCACCGCTGCCACGATTTCTAGCATCACAACTCGTGGCGCGAGTACAAAATAATTTCTTCTCTCCAATCCGGTTGCAACAACATGTAGTTGGCTGTACCTCATGTGAGAGTGACTATCTCCCGACAGTATGGAAGAGTATCGGAAAATTATGTTAGAGTAGAGGTCCTGCTATGAGGTAGCACAAAGCAGAGCGAATGAGTGGGGCATAGCAATCTTCCGTTTCCTATAGACTGTAAACGGTACACGTAAGATGAGGCTTGCTCACCATCCACGCTTACTGCATTCATACACAAACTTTACTTTAAGTGCTATTGACAAGAGATTTCAAATTGATTCCGTATTTCTGAATTTCCGGAAAGCTTTTGACACTATACTGCACCACAGAAGCGGCTTGTAGCGAAATTATGCGCTTATGAAACATCGTCTCAGTTATGTGACTAGATTCGTGATTTCCTGTCAGGGAGGTCACAGTTCGTAGTAATTGACGGAAACTCATCGAATAAAACAGAAGTGATCTCTGGTATCCCCCAAGGTAGTGTTATGGGCAATTTGCTGTTCCTTTACTATATAAACGATTTGGGAGACAATGTGAGCAACCGTCTTAGGTTGATTGCAGATGACGCTGTAGTTTATCGACTAATAAAATCATCAGAAGATCAAAGCAAATCGCAAAACGATGTAGAAAAGATATCTGTATGGCGCGAAAATTGGCAGTTGACCCTAAATAACAAAAAGTGTGACGTCATCCTCATGAGTGCAAAAAAGGAATCCGTTAACATTCTGTTACACGATAAATCAGCCAAATCTAAGGGCCGTAAATTCAACTCAATACCTAGGTACTACAATTACCAACAGCTTAATTTGGAAAGAACACATACAAAATGTTGTGGGGAAAGCTAACCAAAGATTGGTTTTATTGGCAGAACCCACAGAAAATTTAATTGATCTACTACAGAGACTGGCTCTACTACGCTTGTCCGTCCTCTTTTAGAACACTGCTGTGCAGCGTGGGATCCTTCCCAGATGGGATTAACGGAATACATCGACAAAGTTCATACAAGGACAGCTAGTTTTGTATTATCACGAAATAGGGGGGAGTGTGTGTCTGAACTGATACACCATTTGGGATGGACATCATTAAAACAAAAGCGCTTTTCGTTGCGGAGCAATCTTCTCACGAAATTCCAATCAACAACTTTCTCCTCCGATTATAGAACTATTTTGTTGGCGCCGATCTACATAGGACAGAATGATCACAATGATAAACTAAGGGAAATCAGAGCTCATACAGAAAGATAGAGGCATTCGTTCTTTCCGCATGCTATACAAGATTGGAATAATGGAGAATTGTGAAGATGGTTCGATGAAGCCTCTGCCTGACACTTAAATGCGATTTGCAGATTACCCATGTTGCTGTATGGTTCAAATGGCTCTGAGGACTATGGGACTTAACTTCTGAGGTCATCAGTCCCCTAGAACTTAGAACTACGTAAACCTAACTAACCTAAGGACATCACACACATCCATGCCCGAGGCAGGATTCGAACCTGCGACTGTAGCGGTCGCGCGATTCCGGACTGTAGCGCCTAGAACCGCTCGGCCACGCCGGCCGCTCATGTTGATGTAGAATCAGAAATCTGGACCAGAAGATACACTATAATTAATCACGTTCACTATTTTAAAACAATCCACATTTTCGCTTATTTCAAGGTCTCAGTAACGATCGAGTTTCATCTTGCCACTCAAATAGTTCCCCCACAAATACCATCGCGTGTGGAAATTCCCCGCCCGGTTTGGTTTGTATGCATTTATTTACAATATAGACATTAACGCCATATAGGCGAGTCACACTAGGATGTCAAAATTAAATTTGAATTGCGAAATCGGTTCTGCTAAACAAAGAAGGCAAAATACTTATTCAAGGAAAGTAATTTTTTAAAAATGAAATAGACACCTCATTCTACACGACATAACAACTGACCCAGTTCTCGGCAAATACTGGGGAATTTGGAAGCGTATGCGCGACATCAGGTACAGTGAAGTTTTCGCGGTGAGGTCCCTATGACGTTGCCGGCTTATTATTATTATTATTATTATTATTGTTATTGTTGTTGTTGCAAGGTTAGAGCTGCGGTGCAAAGCGATTGGTGATTTAAGTACGTAGAGGCAGTGGGAAACTGTGTTTACGATTTATATCGCATGTGGGTAATGTAGAACCAGCATTTGTAGAGACTCTGATGTCTATTAACCAAATAGGTTGAACGTTTACGGAGGCAGATCTACGTAAGACGGCGAAATGGGATGCAGAGTTCTGCTAACGACACTGACAAGACTGTAGCCGTCCTGAGGGCAATCAGACCGCGACAGGCGACGGAGTAGTACTCGAGGCAAATCAATCGCGTCTCGCGAGTCTAAGCGGGATTCTTATTCGCACAATGAAATTTGGACAGCAGTGAAAGTGGAGCCGGTACCGCTAACGGAAAGCGCAGAGAAAACGCTGGAGAAAGGAGAGAGCGAGTGCCGTCTCTCCGCGATCGCCTTGCTGGAGCGTGCCGCGGGCGAGGGCGCGGGCGCAGCACCTCTGGATGAGCAGCAGCACCCAAAGACACACTGTCCGACTAGTACAACCCGGTTTGGAATTACGTGCTGATCTACTCAGCGGTAACGACACGCCACGTAACGATAGAGTCACCAAGTGGCTCTACAGCCCGCGAACACACAGGGGCCTGTAATCTCCAGTGGCGGTCCCCGTACACCTTAAATGGTAGTGCGACGTTGTAGAGCAGAGAGAGGATCATCTCCCTTGCAAGAGCCATCGTAACGTCGCGGTGTCGAGAAAGGAAGATTAGTGTTCGAGGTCCCGTCGACAGCTTGGTCATTAAGAGTCCGAGCACACACTAGGATCGCTCAAGGGTGGGAAAGAAAATGGTCCGCGACCATTCAGAGGAACCATCTCGGCGTTTAGGGAAAGCACGGAAAAGCTGTTTGGATGGCCGGTCGGGGATTTGAACCATCGTCCTCCAGAAAGCGAGTCTAGTGTGCCGATAAATGCGCCAACTCGCCTTGTGCCGCGTGTCGTACGCATGGGTTCTTACATTCCGAGTGGGAAATTCTTTCCCATCAACAAGCGACTTCTCAGCCACAGAGTTTATGTAGCAGGAGCTTGTGTAGCGGCAGAATCTGGCGACACGCTCGGCTCGGCTTACTAGAAAGTGACTGACCTGTACGAGAATATACGTAATGGATGTGCGAGTTCAGGTCGCAGATGCATGACTGACGACATATGGAAGTTTGGGTCTGGCCATGAGTCGTGCAGGGACAACGAAATGGTAAGGAGGCCGCTTGCGATAAGCGGGTCCCGGCCCGACACAAATTTTCAATGTCGTCATTTAAGTCTACAGCTAATGGTAGTCCTTATTCGCAATTACGAGTTTATTTCATGTGTTTTGTAATGGCTGTGGTCGCGGCTCTGGTTCGTAATCAGAGTAACAAAGGCACTGCAACATCGTATCAAAATAACTTGCCACTCTCTGTGACCAAGCGACAGACGCCATACTTATATGTCCTGTTTCGCAGCTTTGGTATTATAACTTGCAGTATTCGGTACGCAGAACATTTATCATAAAAACTTCACACTGGTTCGATTTCTTAAAATTCAATTTCATTAATGACGCATCAGCGGAAAAACATTCTTATTCTTGCATGTCCCAAATACAGGATGAGAGGGAAGTAACTAGGTATCATTAAATGGCTGCTAAGTTTTTAATTTGGTGAAATAATACTGGAAATAGCGCATACACACAGAACATTAAATAGGACGCGGATTTTTTGTGCCGTGCAGTACCGACGGTGCCCGCGAGATGCGGTACACTCCACAACAAAAATGGTCGCCGCCTTACAGTCAGAGAACGTTCACAGATTGCTCCAAGCTTTGAGGTGTGGAATTCGATCGTTTTTGTGCAAAGACGGTGGCGTATGTTGAAGGGAAGTAGTGCCATAATTCACCAGGAGACAATAAACAATTGTCAGACGAAGCTGATGACCACACGATCGGTAAAGGATGCAGGAAAAACAGGTCGTCCATACACGCCTCGGTGTCCTGAGAATGTGAGGATTGTGCAGAATGGGGAAACCAGCAAGCCACGCAGCTCGTGAGAGTGGACTCACAAGGCACACTGTGTGTCAGCTGTTGCATAACGAACTGAGCTTTCGAGCACGAAAATCCCATTACGTGCAGCAACTTCCACCAGAAGACTGATCGCAGAAAGGAGTATAGAGAGTTGTGTTGGGTTGACACTAAGATTGACCTCAACTCTTTCACAACTCCCTCTGGAGTGACGAGGCCTTATTCCTTGTGAGAGATTTTGTCAATCGCCGCAACTGCCATTGCTGGGTGGCACAGGATCCTGAAGTTACTGTGGAGGAGATGCATTCTCGTCCAAAAGTTGTCGTGTGGTATGGAATAACAGCTACAAATGTCGTCGGCTCGTATCTCCTGCTTGAGATGATGAACGGGGAACGCTTCCTTCAAATACTTCACGATTACGTTTGGCCCACGGTATCTGGAGGGGAAAATACCGACGACGTTATCTTCGTGCAATACGGCGCACCGCCTCACGTTGCAAATGTCGTGTGGAACTGGTTAGATGACGTTGGCTGAAAATGTCGTGATTTCCTGGGTGTGCCTCGGCAGGTATTCCTCGCTTGCCACAAATACTTGGCTATTTATTCCCCAGTATGTCGCGATTTCCGAGGATGTGGTTAGACAGGAACCTAAGATGACAGATGAAATTTCTTTTGGAAATTTATACGCTCAGAACAATATCTCCTGCCAGTAACACGACGTCTGTCTTGAAATGCTTTACTTCATCAAAATGATTCTTCCTAATAAGTGCCTCTGGCTGGAAAAATACATCGCAAGGAAAAATTTAGTTTCGGCGGTTTTGGCTGTTTGCCTCATGGAAGCAGGGAGTGCCTTTGCCCGAAAACAGCTGAGAAGGCGCGGTCGAGTGGAGGGGAGGAGAGGGGAGGGGAGGAGAGGGGAGGAGGCATCCTCCTCCTGAGCTCTTCCGCTGCCCGACAGCCGTCCGGCGTGCGCAGTTCTGTGCATAGTGATCCAACAACTGTGGGTGCCCAAGGCAATGGGGAGAACTCATTCTCCTAATTAGTTTAACACAATATTGTTTTATACACTTCTCGTGATTCCCAGAGAACAACATGCCCAAATGTTAACTGCCTCTACTCAGAAACGATTGGGCACACCATTGCCTAAGTTGTGCTGTTTTTTCCCCGAAGGCACCAATTACAATTATCGTCTAAATTTTTAGCTGCTCCATATACACGGGATGACTCTGTAATGATGTTACAAATTTTTAAGGATGGTGGACTAGGCTAAATGAATCAATCTGAGGTAAAAGGACCCTTGTCCCGAAAAGACAGAGTCGAAAGTTAAAAGAGAAAATAGTTCGATACCTCTGACAGTGGATCTCTTTTAGTGCAAGCTCCTTTCCATATCTTGGGAGAAGGTAGCACGTACTAAAACAAGAAAAAGGGTCCGGTAAACGTGAGCCCGAAAATGTACATCTGGAAAGCTATGAGCAATTTTTCATCTTTGCTGCAATGAAATACAACTTTTCTACCGATCTAGTGTTTGTAGCTCTGAAGGTATGCATTTTAAATCCCACGTTTACTACCCAATTTATTCTTGTTTTGCTCTTCACTACCTCCTCCCAAGACACGGAAAGAAGGCACTTGCACTAGAATAGATCCATTGTCAGAGATATCAGAACGATTTTTGCTTATAACTGTTGACTCTCGTTCGAAGACTACGGTCCAATATCCCATACCGGAACGTTTGCACTTCTTCATCCCTGAAAGTTTGTATCGTCATCACGGAATTACACTGTACAAGGTGATTCTCTTGCCCCTTTCGCTGGGCTTTACACAACCGGCAAAGCCAAGATTTTCGTATTCTCTCACTCGCTTCGCACAAACTATTAGTCTTACAGAAAAATGAACAGCACTTTTTTGTACGAATTTTAAGGCAGTTAAATTTTGTACTAGGATCTGTTTTCGCTAGAGATTGTAACTTTCGAATTATTCAAGAAAACGTACGAAACTTTCTTCAAACGTGTTTTTCTTAAATAACTCGAAGACCGTGGCCTCCAGCGAAAATGAATGCCAGTACAAAATTTAACTACACTGAAAAAAAGATCCGGTACATTTTTTTCCCCGTAGGACTAAGTTTGCGTGTAGAGAGTGATAAAATCATGCGCGTGGTATTTGAAGCTGTTCCGGGCTGCATAAAGACCACAGGCAGGGCAGCTGGACCATCTTGTCTATTCTGGTATATCTAACGAGGCTTTTTCAGAGCTGCTTTATCACTGGTGTTTTCTGTGAAAACGGACTCTGAAGGGAAAAAAACAGTACAATGTTGTGTATACAATTTCTGATTAAACAATATACACAATGAAAAAAAAACAAGTACGGGAGAAACAATTTTCTAATGACTTCAATGTCCTGCTCTCGTAAGCAAAATTGATTGCGAGAAAGCAAACAAAACCGCACATTTTCACAGCAGAGCAGAGCACACCAGTTTCTTTCTCACAGTCGCTTTTGACAGAAAACCTGCTACCGACGTAGTACGTTTACCATATTCATACAAGCCTCCGTCCTGTGTGTACGCTGGGCCGGTACGGCGGAAACGACGAAAGTCCGCTTCCTCGATTTTCACGGTGTAAAAACCATTGTCGGCCTGAAAGACTCAGCCAATCGTTTCGTCGACTCCGTTTTCCCCAAAAGCTTTCCTTTCTTCGTTCATAAATAAAACGTGTACTTTTCGTTTCTGGTGACTTTTTAGTTCTGCAACGTTTGTAATTAGATTTTGAAAAAAGTACGCGATTAAGAAATCTGATTTTTGTACACTGGGTAGTGCAGCATCTTACGTTCTTAATGAACCATTAATATTTTCATAATTCGTAACAATAATTGAAAAATGATGCTATATGTCAAACATGTGCATTTGATTTACAAATTTTCTAGTAAAAAAGTTTGAGCACACATGATGGCGATTGAGTTGTAGCTAAAAGTAAAAAAAAGTTTTTGAAACGGCAGTTTTCACTGAGATCTGTCTCTCACAGGTTTTGTGTGGTGCCGATACCACGATTGCGAGCCTACGGAGATCGCATGTGTTTACCGTGGTGTCGAACACTGCGGGATAGAAAAACTATCTGGTGACAAATAAAGCGGTCTCTCGTATTATTTTCATCGTCCACCTCCAGTAAACTCCAAATATTTAATATTTGTCCCTCGGCGACTACCGATTACACGCACTATGCTTTTACTATAGGCCACACATATGCAAGCAATTAATTGTTAACATCCTACATTTAGTAGAAGAATAAATTAATCTGAGACTTTACTGTACATGGACTATACCAAAAGCTTGCGACATTCTACTTAATTGCTTTTTCGTTGGAGATGAAAAACGGCTGATGCCAAAAAATTATATTTATAAACGTTTCTATGTCTACGTTAACTAATGCACAAAATGTAGTTTTGAACTTTTCCCTTTCCTGTATCTGTGATAGTAGTACCACAAGTTGTAAATAATTGCATTGCCTCTCCGTCCCTAAGGAGTTTCGATTTTTCTGTTTTGACAGACAGAAGGAGGGAAGTTTTGGATTTGATGACCTGTCGATACTGAGGTCATTAGAGACGATTAAAAAAATAATAATCGGCAAATTCGAGGACACGGGAGTGGAGAGAGGACTGGGAAGAACGGAATCAAAGAGAAAGAGAAAGAGAGAGAGAGGGAGAGGGAGGGAGGGAGAAGCGCGGAGGCTGCACAGGCGCCCTGCTGGGTAGCGACACGAAAGCTGCCACAGGCCCACACAGCGGCATCCCCAGTTCTCAGTAAACTGTTACTCATCGAATAACAACTAATTTCACATACAAACCACCGTCCTTATTAATTTGATATCTCAATATTACAACTTACTGTGAGCCTTTCGCAGCAGAATTGAGACGACTGAACAGACCTCGATAGAAGTATCTGTAGAAGTCTTCCCCTGGCACCGTAAGATACCTTACACGATGTGCCGCTGTCTCAAAGCCGATATTTGTCCAACATAAAACAGGTCTCAGTTATAATTTGTTGTTTTATTTCTTACATGCATGTAAGTCCGTCACTTAGTGACCCAAAGCGGTTGAACTACACATTAGGACTTCTCGCCAGTGGCAGCAGCGTACAATACAACAAAATTACACTCCACCACACGGTAAGCCTAGTCACCGGTCCTCCCACGGGCGGTCCCCTGACCACGTGTCCACGTCTATATACCAAGTATTAATTAATACTCACTCAACATCAGTTACTCTCACAAAAGTAATTCCGAACCTGCCGAGGCGCGCGCTCGGAGAAACGCCTGGGATTTTGTGTCCCTCTGTTGTCTCAGCTGTTAGGGTATCTTCCGCGAGCTGCGTGCGCTGCTGGCTCGACCTTGGCACCAGGATCTGGTCGGCTGGTTTCCCGTTATGCGATTAAAGGGAGCCGCAGGGCACATAAACGATACACACTGGACGCCGTCGTCCGCGTGTGCTACGCTTGCTTCGCGGTTACAAACTTTCCCATAACTACGGCTACCCTTCCAGCAGCATTTAAGTTGGGAAGTCCTGCGTGGAGGCACCGCTTCACAAAGAGGTTCTCTAAGTGGCGGATTTAGCTGAGAGCCTCGCAGATCACCAAATCTAGGAGCCGGCCGGCAGCCGCGCAGGGCCTCTGGAGCAGAACACACTTCCACGTGCTTCCGGTATCACACGTTACATTTATTATTGCAATACGAAAAGCTTATAAGAATTTGCAACTCCTATTTTGTAAGTCGGCGTCCAATTGTGGTAAGTTTTTTTTCCGATTTTTGGTGGAGAGTATTGCAGTTTAGTAATGTCTCAAGTGATTGGAAGCCGATTGTCTCTTATTAGATCGTGAGAGGCGAACCGGGCGAGTTTAATTATCGCTAGTAAACGAGGGGCCAGTTTAAGGCCCTAGCGACGCCTAGGTGAGAGGGGCAAGTAGCAATTCTACGCGTGACGTGTCACAATTAGCAGCAATTCGCCTGGGGCGCCAGATTCCCGAAGTGCAAGATTTGTTTACAGTGTGTACTAGAATTAGTAGCGAAAACTGACTCGCGAGAAAGAGCACGAGTGGTAAGTGCGGGGAACGGGGACGGAGGGGTGGAGGAACAGGGGGGTGTGGCGAATGTTGAATTGCTTGTGACAGAACATGTTCTCACATCGGCCCTGAATAAACAGCGCTGATTTCTTTAGAAACTGCAGGCACGGTTTTATTTTGTTGAGACACTAGATCGCGGAGTTCTTAACTGTTTTGCGTTTTGCCTTTGTGGAGATTTCTGCGAACGTTACCAGGACCGAATTGCAAGCGAAATACTGACAGTTAGTGCTGCACGTTAGTCGGGTCTTCAAATCGTCAGCAAGTAATTACATTGGTGTTGAGCAATTATCAGTGCTGTCTGAGTAGCTGCCTGACAGGTGATAAGTTCTTAAACGGCACAGCAGTCCCGAGAATAGATCCGAATTCGCCTTTTCTAATCGACTGTGCTGCACTTCACCTCTTGTGGGACTTGGCGCCCAGACGAGGCTTCACCCGGGGACGAGTCGAGGGAAAGCGGCCTCTGCCTGCCAGCTAAAAACACAGCCCTGGTGGCCAACCTCTGCGGGGCTGCGCATCTACCTGCTAAGAACGATGCCGCCATGTGCGAGCAGCTGACCCTAGCCCTGACGAGGCAATGCTGCAGGTAGGCCGCAGAGCAGAAAACTGTCCCAGACAGGCACTCCAAGCCTCCTTCCCCTGCACACCGCACAGATCCCACCGACTAGCCCGCCTGTGACGGACGTCTTGCAGCAGGAGGTATCCGATGTCCTGACCGTTTGGGATCTTCATACGTGATGACAATCGTGTGGAGTCTTTTCGCTTTCGTAAAGACCACCGTTTCGGTTCGCCTTTGCCATCTATACAGTGTTTCAACGTTTGGTTCAAACATCACGTCATGGGGAACAAATTATGACCGGGACAAAATATTCAATGACGCTTTCCGGCGTCTATAATTATTGCTTATGCCCTTCGTAGGCGGCAGGGTATATGCACTATGTAGTGAGTGTACGCAATGTGTGATGCGTATAATTTAGGCCTATGCTCCGCTTGAAAGGGGCCAAGCCAGAGTTGTCGATTAGCTTCTAAAATGTCTTTTTCCGCTTAGAAACATTCTTAAGGTTTTCTTCTTGAAAACCACTATCAATATGTAGGGAAACGTACCAGTCGAATGCATATTCAGCTCACCTGATTAGCAGAGCCTGCTAGTTCGGACGACCCAAGGCCGCGGAATGCAATAAAAAGACGCCGGGAAGTATCAGATAACTTTTCTCACTATCACACTTTGTTTCCCACTACGTGTGAAACAAATGGGCAAAATATTCAATACAGGGTTATTACAAATGATCGAAGCGATTTAACAGCTCCACAATAGCTTTATTATTTGAGATATTTTCACAATGCTTTGCACACACATACAAAAACTCAGAAAGTTTTTTTGGGCATTCACAAATGTTCGATATGTGCCCCTTTACTGATTCGGCAGACATCAAGCCGATAATCAAGTTCCTCCCACACTCGGCGCAGCATGTCCCCATCAGTGAGTTCGAAAACATCGTTGATGCGAGCTCGCAGTTCTGGCACGTTTCTTGGTAGAGGAGGTTTAAACACTGAATCTTTCACATAACCCCACAGAAAGAAATCGCATGGGGCTAAGTCGGGAGAGCGTGGAGGCCATGACATGAATTGCTGATCATGATCTCCACCACGACCGATCCACCGGTTTTCCAATCTCCTGTTTAAGAAATGCCGAACATCATAATGGAAGTGCGGTGGAGCACCATCCTGTTGAGGCATGAGCCAATTTTCCAGCATGTCCAGATACACGTGTCCTGTAACGTTTTTTTCGCAGAAGAAAAAGGGGCCGTAAACTTTAAACCGTGAGACTGCACAAAACACGTTAACTTTTGATGAATTGAGAATTTGCTGCACGAATGCGCGAGGATTCTCTACCGCCCAGATTCGCACATTGTGTCTGTTCACTTCACCATTAAGAAAAACTGTTGCTTCATTACTGAAAACAAGTTTCGCACTGAACGCATCCTCTTCCATGAGCTGTTGCAACCGCGCCGAAAATTCAAAGCGTTTGACTTTGTCATCGGGTGTGAGGGCTTGTAGCAATTGTACACGGAAAGGCTTCTGCTTTAGCCTTTTCCGTAAGATTTTCCAAACCGTCGGCTGTGGTACGTTTAGCTCCCTGCTTGCTTTATTCGTCGACTTCCGCGGGCTACGCGTGACACTTGCCCGCACGCGTTCAACCGTTTCTTCGCTCACTGCAGGCCGACCCGTTGATTTCCCCTTACAGAGGCATCCAGAAGCTTTAAACTGCGCATACCATCGCCGAATGGAGTTAGCAGTTGGTGGATCTTTGTTGAACTTTATTCTGAAGTGTCGTTGCACTGTTATGACTGACTGACGTGAGTGCATTTCAAGCACGACATACGCTTTCTCGGCTCCTGTCGCAATTTTGTCTCACTGCGCTCTCGAGCGCTCTGGCGGCAGAAACCTGAAGTGCGGATTCAGCCGAACAAAGCTTTATGAGTTTTTCTACGTATCTGTAGTGTGTCGTGACCATATGTCAATGAATGTAGCTACAGTGAATTTATGAAACGCTTCAATCATTTGCAATAGCCCTGTACTTTGTATCACCCATATTCAACTGCTTTCAGTTCCTGAATCACAGTTAGTAGTAACTCACTCACGAGCACGATGTTGGCAAGTACTGGCCAAAGATTCTAATCTCTTTCTACTATCCCGATTCAAGTCATTCGGTACATCTATCTCGTTCACAAAATTCAGATACGGTAAGCCTTCTCTTTGATGTTCCTCAATTTTCATTTCAAGCTGTCCAAGAGATAAGGCACAAAATTCATGTCTGTTAGGATAGTTTAGGTGCGTCGATATTTAGTGTGAAAGAGCACTTTAGATGTCACTCATTTTTTAAAAACTGATTGACGTTCACTATTCAATATGTTACTACACGAATTTTTCTATTATTGCTATCTCATATGTTGCCAACGTAACATCTGAATCACAGTTGCTATACAAACTGTCACACGGTTCTCCACAGCTGATCCCTAGCATCACACACTGACAACTGGCCACCCTGGCAAGGACTGTGTGCTTACCACACTTTACTGGAGCTAATGAGGCATCTATCATATCAGAGTATGAACTGAGTGGTATGTTCTTATCCCCATATAATAATTAGGAATTGTAATCTTTGTCCCCTACACAATTTTCTTAGGTTTTTTTTTTTAATTGTGTCTGATAACAATGACTTCGTCCTAGATTTAGAAAAACGACAATCGACATTTCAATATAGAAATAGCTAATGAAGTATACTTGTTAATCTTGTAATGTGGACAGTCGCTTGCTCTTCCTCTGTACATCAGAATCTTGTTTGAGTAATTAGTAAGTTTTCGGAAAAGACGAAAGCAGTCGTAACAAAAGCTTACGGAGCACGGACGAGTAACGCTACGCAGCAGACACCACGGTTTTCCGATAAGCGGGGCTTGGCAGGCTGTCTTCACCCAACTTCTCGTGCTTGGCGCCGTCGCTCTCAAATTTCTTCACATGGCTATAGCAAACTAATTGGAGGTCGCTGTCGTTTGCGTAGGAGAAATCATAAGCAAAACAAAAATTTGTAATGGCAACCAAAACACTTTACGCTGACAGCCGCAGACACGTGAAACACCGCACGAGCATTGTTTGAGCTGGCTACAGACACACTTTACAAAAACGAATCTGAGAAACGTTTCATCGATGGCAAAAAAGGAGCCCGATTTCGTTAACGAAGATGATAAGAACAAAGTTCCTCGAGATGCTCGGTACAGGAGCATTTTTTTTTTTCACTCGACGTTATTTTCCGGACGATTTCTTTCGAGTCTACGAAGAGAGAGAAGTGGCAATGCCCCACTGTCACGCATAAACTGAATGATGTTGGCCGTTTTGGCCACGGCACGTGCGAACCACTGTTCTACTGAGAAGGGAATTTTATTATTCTTAGAAGGAGCCCTATGCCTATAAATTTGCGTTGGATTTATCCAATACAGAGGGCACTTTTGAAGATAGTTCATTTCTCTTCAGAAGGAATCGATACGTGCTAGTTGCGATGGTTCACAGGAAGTCTTTTACTTTTCTCAAAGTACGGTCTCAGGCGAACTCGTCCCCTCGGAATATTGCTTTTTCCCAGGGTGGCTTTGTTTCTCTAACGTCAACGAAGCACCTCGAAACCGCATACGAATTACACCTGAACACCTCCAAAGATGGCTGGAAATTACTCACGATGTTCCACAGAGAACAACAGATTCACCCATCTAGCCGATAATTCAATCATTGCCGTATGTCGCTCTGCGACCGTGTAACAGGACGCATTAAGTCCTCTACGTCCATCCCCCAGTTGCTGCATCGAGTTGTCCGTGTCCGTAAGAGCGCAGACGAACTTAATAAATCAGGGCGAGGATCCCGGAGAAAAATTTGCGACTTTTCATCTGTGGAAGATTGAAGAGCGTGTCGTGGAGAACAGTACGAGAACGTTTAGAGACGGGCCAGAGTGGAGCAGCGGCCAGGCGCCGCCCACGGCACGGCACGGCACCGCACCGTTACACACGCGGGACGCCGGCCGGCACTCGCCTACGTCTCGTAGCTGTCGGCCCTGCCTACTCCCGCTGGCCATCCGCAGCCCTCCCGACCTGGCCCACACCACACAGCCGCCAACTGTACAACGGTCCAGTCCACTCTTCCTACGCTCTCGACACGAGGCGACAGAAAATGGGGCGCGGGGGAAGACGACGTTTCGATCTGCGCAGTTACTGTCGGCTGGCCTGATTCTTCTAACGGTTTGGCACACGATTTCCAAACAGAGGTAAGACGAGTTATAGTTTGGCATCTACTTTAAATGATCGACTTCGTGCCTTTATTACATTGTGTCTCAATATTAAACAACACTGAGTGACTCTTTCTGAAACAAGGGGTTACCCAACGGGATCCAAATTGATGTAGCAGAGGGCAAAGCTTTTTTACTACCGCATTCTGCCACTAGGAGGGTATTGGGCTACGATTCTCTAGAGAGCTTGTACAGAAGCTCCCTAACATATCCGAGTTAGTAAGCCGAGCGACACTGCTAAAGAAGCTTCCATTTGTTTACCGATAGTTTTTTAATTTTTTAAAGGGCCGATCCTCGTGAATAGTGCACAGCCGTGAAGTTATACGTGTGCTAGGAAAAATGCATACACACTCTCGAAATGTTAAAAATGGCTTACGAGGCTGATACGGTGGCAGAAAATTAAGTGCCCGAGTAGTCTTCCGGTCAAATACACGGTACCACAGAGCGAAAAATAAAAAGGGATAAAATCAAACAACGGAAAAATACAGGTCGAAATGTAACAATATTATTAGATAAGGATAAAATGCGCAAAGCACAAAATGTGCAATCAAAAGGAGGAGTAAGTGCTGCAAAATTCAAACAAAACATCTTTTCCAAATAAGAGACATCTCTGTTTCTGTAGCAGAAAGTACAAATAATCCCAATACATCTGGCGACAAAACTGGAACGGAGACAAAGTTCTGAGCAATATTTGATTGCATTCGGTGGTTGAAGTCGTCCTTGCTACACATTCTTTGTTCCCGTAATCCACCTGGTCTCAGTCTCGGGTAGCACCCTGCCCTGTGCTTGCCCCATCCTACCCCACAACCTTATTCTTACTCATCCTGCTACACCCCACAGTCTCTCCTTCCTCTGTTCCGTCACCCACTTCCAATCCACTCCCCACTATCATCACTGTGCTAGCTGTTCAGGTAGTCACTCTCCTAGTGTTCGTTTTCAGTCTCATTTGCGTGTCTGTCTGTCTGTAATTCGATGCCTGTATTACTCAATTAGTTGTCTTTACTCTTAAATTATTTACCACAACACAGAAGTCTGCAGTGGTAAGAATTAGATTGTGAATCAGAACAGATCCTCAAATACTTTTGGCACAAAATAATATATAATAATGCGCCTACAACTGAACCTCTCTATGGGCTGAACAGCACTAGACAAGTGGAGGCCATTGTGGGCTCGTGCTAACTACAATTTACCACACCCGACTCTACACAAAATCATCATCGCACAGCAAAGTGGTTTCTGTGAAAACGAAAGCAATATTTGGCAAGCAATGACACTTTTTGAGCACACTTGCTTAGCTTTGAAAATTAATCACAGCACAAAACCTGTTTTCCTCAACATCGAAAAACCGTCTGATGAAGAATGGCATTTAGGACTTATCTATAAATCACTTCAACTCAACTGCCCATGTCATTTAGTCGAACATTTACCACAGCATTTTAAAATGCGTCCAACCCTAATAAGCAGAAGAGGGGTGTGTGAATGATATAGCTACTTACAGAAGCACTTCAAACCTGAAGTTCACTGACACCAAACTACAAAAACATCTTTAAGAAATTCAGAACTGTGCTCTTCTTTAAAAAATTATTATTGCCATCAACAAAACTCCAGCTATTTGGCTTACCAACAAATAAATAACACAAGTTGTTGAATTATTACAAACGGAATCGTCCTACTACAGAAAAAAATTATCAAATATGTAGGCATCTTCATTCACACACTGAATTTATCCAAAATTCTTCAAAGTTTCTCTTCTATCTATGCTCACTTTTGGCTCTGAGATTTGGTCATTGGTGGCTAATACGAAATATAAAAAGGTTAAAGTTACAAAATAAATTTCTATGAGTGCACTCCATAATCTTGCAAACACAATCACTCACACAGACCTTCAAATTCTACACAAAAATCAATTCTTTGTCCCATCAGCTTATCCATTTCAAAGGATAAATCCATAATGACTCAAGGCTGTAAATTCAACTTCTGGAAGGGGAAAAACTGATCAATTCAAAATCCTCATTTTCAAAACCTCAAGTTGTGACATAATGAATGAGATCTTGCTGCAGTGGTCTTAATGGGTCTTTAACCAGTCAGACAGCCCACCGACTTAGACAACACAAAACATTATGAACACCAACATCAGTTCTACATAAAATACAAGCACACTGTGCAACATTTTCCTGATTAACTTTGGAAGGGAACACTTGGAGCAAAAAAAATAAAGTCCTGTTTCAGAACAAGTGTTTACTATATTCACCAAACAAGTTTAGCACCCAACATAAAGGTAGCAGGAAGTGGATCCCCAACACAAAAGGCAGTTGCTGTATTTGAGGTGGTATGCTTGTACACTGCGGATAGTCTTGTCACGGGACAAAACTAGACTATAAAAAAACAATGTTGCAACACAATAAATAACAATCTACAATCATTTATTAAAAACACATATATACAAATATTTCAATTCAGTGTGACAGTGATAACGACGATGATGTGGAGCTGTGGTAATATGTTTAAGTTTTGAACACTGGTATACATTTATCGCAGTGAATGATGACTACCTAATCTAATGGCAGTTCCAGTACGGCTCTGCTGTCGGTGACAGTATCCGAGTTCTGTGTCTGTTAATAATGCACACTGTGCCACTCGACAGTCAATAAATATTCAGTGGTAACTGGTAAATGACAACTGGCAACTGATAACAACTCGAGGAGCAAAACAGTGCAAACACTTAAATTAATGGTTGGTAGATGAATATTCATTTGCATACTGTTTGCCTACCATCATGCAGGATTTAGCCCATGTTAGGTCTGTATTCTGTGATGCCAGAGCTTAACTATGGCAGCTGGATCGAGCTATCTTTGTGACATGCATAATATGGTCCTCAGTAGGTGTGCCCTCTAACTATAACTATTTGGTACCATGCCAGAGAGTGATACTGGCATATGGATTCTCCTGTGTACAGTATCTGTCAGTAGACTTACCTTCTTTTGTGCTCAGATTTGCAGATGCACTGAATTTATCCAAAGGAATTTTCTTCCTTTGCAGTGCTTTTTTTATTTGAAATGAACACTATTTCACTGGTGAATAGCTAATTGCACCATCTCAAGCATAATTATGCAACATCACACTAAATTTAGGTAGCACGCTTTCATGAGACTGTGTAAGGATCAATAAGTAATGGAGCCTATATTTCCATTTAACTGTATTTTCAGTTCTGAGTTACTGTGCAAAGAACTAAAAAAAACTGCAACCCATATGCCTGTTTAGCCAACCACCATACCAGAAAACATTAGGTCAGTGTCTTGCAGGTCATCAAACAATGCACACATGGTGTAGGCAACTGTAGTTATACACTGACTTATTTTTTCATACACTGTGTCTGGTGGTATATGACTAAACCAGTGCAGGAATTTCACTTTTTTAGTCCTACATACAGAAATCTGTATATCTCATTGTATAATATTACATTATTTGATATGAATACAGGAAATATTACATACTAACCTTTCCACAAAGGTGTGTGGATCACTTTACAACAAATGGACGTGTATAACCTGACTTTTGTGTGATATTAAATGAATATGTCCAATGGTACAAAATTAACTAATTGCAGATGAAATAAAGTGTTTATTTCAAATGAAAGAACAGGCTCACACAGGGAAATTTCTACTTTAAAGAAATTTCATATGTAAATAGATGTGGTAAGAAGCTCCATCTTTTCTCCATCAATAAGCATCACTCTTCAATATCTTATATGAAGTTAAAATTGGTTTTTAAAGTATTAAATTCATACAATGGTATAAATTGCTAAACTATAAATATCAGTTTTCACACGAATTGGAAATTAAGAATGAAATGGCTGAAAATGGCACTGCGGTGTTGTTTGTCTGTGAAAAATGGCAGATAATGGTGCAGCTATGTTAATTGACTAAAGTTATCCAGATTGCCTAAGGAGCTACGGTGCCAAAGATACTGGAAGTGCACACTGTACAATACAAATAAAATGTCGATATAAAATTCATTACATTTTTTAAATAATTTCTTTGTAACTGAACAATTTGGTACAACACTGACCAGGAAATTCGTAGTTTTAATGCTGAAACTATGAAAACTGCACTTTTATTTCCGTATGATCAATTGAGCACAATTCATATCTATATTTTAGAGGTTCTGGTGTATCCACACACATACATATTGCGTACATTTGTACAGCAAAAGAATCTGGTACCCAGTGATAAATAAGACTGCAGAATCTTCCACTTTGCAGCAGACAGTTGTAATATAAGTGTAGTTCCACAAATGATGGTGCTGACTCTCCCTGAGTGTATAGTCTTCTTGTTATGTTCATGACAGGTATGTGAATTCCATACAGCACGTTAGTAAATAGAGCCACATGGGACACACATGTCACGTTGCCTAAAGATGACTAACACAGATGGCAATTTTGCTTAGAAGTATATGATCAGTCTTAGATGATGATGATGATGATGATGATGATGAGGAGGAGGAGGAGGAGGAGGAGGAGGAGGAGGAGGAGGAGTATATGATAATTGGCTGCAATTCCAAGACATCAAGTATTCATTTCCTCAGGAAAACTGTCAACATCATTCTGTGGATTCTTACTTTCATAATAATATAACATTATACTATTAAGTTGTTATATTGTTTCTGTAGGAGTACACCAGGGACCTGCTCTTTCACCTCTCCTCTCATCTTAGTCATGAATACAGTCAGAAGAGATATGCAGAAAACAACAACCTGGACATGATGTGCTATCAGTCTCTGAAGATAAGACTAACTTGGAATGTGAAGTCCAAGCCTGAGACGACCATCTCACAGAATTCAGTGTATGACTCAATATAAAGAAAAAATAGTAACTCATCACAGATCTAAATTACTCACATTCCATCAGAATCAATCGCGCTGACCTCCAAACAACAAGGACTTTTAAGTACTTGGGCTTGACAACTGCTGCTGTCTACAGAAATCCATAACCACCTGAGCATTATGTGACTTAAACGGATGATTGGTTAGGTTGACTGGGGGAGGGGAGACCAAACAGCGAGGTCATCGGCCCCATGATCTAAGATGGCAGAAATCAGGGGAGGAACAACACAAACAGCACAGTCCAGTGAAGGGAAAGGGGAAGGGATAACAGGCAAGCAAAGAGGGAGGGAACAGGACTGTCAGGGTAGCGGGAAGAGGAAAGGGTGGAAACATGAAGAGCAGGGGTGCCCCAAAAATGCTCTGTGTGGTGGGCAACCACCGCTGCCACCAACCCGTCTGGATACCCACACCATACCATAATCACAATGCAATCAGGACAATAGCAAAGGGAGAAGACACAAGAAAAGGATAAACAAAACTGCACAACAAACCAGACAAAATGTAGGGAAAAAGGCAGGGAGAACCTGGCCAGTGTGGAGGCAAGGCCACGGCCTCCATAGTCATCGCGTACGCTAACTGGGGGACTTGAATTCCAGAGCAGAATTCAAGTACTTACACCTAAGAAGACAAACCATTTTTGCAAAGAAAATCGGGTTCAGATGCAGTCATGTGATGGTTATCCGCTAACCACTGACACAAGGAAGGTGGGAGGGCATATTTAATGTGAAGGAACAGAAAGTGGGGGCAGTACAGCAAAATATGGATCACCTTGAGGTTGAACTAAAAAGGAGGGGGGCACTCATTCTGGAGGTAAAAACCATCACTCAACCTAGTACAGCCAATGCAAAGACAGCAGAGTATAGTAGATTCCGGCCTGAAGAGGCAGATGGGAGAACACCATATGGTAGGAATATCCTTGATTGTGTGAAGTTTGTTAGATGGGGGGATAGGTGGACCACATCCCACCTCCCCCTCACCCCCCCCCCCCCCCCCCTCCGATCAGCAAGGTCATTTCCCAGTTTCCCAGGATACCCACGTGACCGGGTATCCAAAGGAAATCAACCGAACAAGAAGGATCACCAAGATCAGTGAGAAGGTCACGGATGGCAGGGATCAAGGAGCGGCTGGAAAAAAATCTGAACAGTAGCCTGAAGGCCACTCACTGCGTTTATGCATAACAAAACTTGGGTGACTGAGGACCATTTAAAGAAAGCAGAAGTCCCAACACATGGCTGTCAAATATGCTGTAAACACTCCACACATGGCATGCAAGAGATGATGTGCTATGCTAACAGAAAAAGTGAAGACATGATCAGAGGATTTAGAGCCATCGATGTGAACAACAGTGGCATCCTGAAACTCCAGTAAGAGCACTTTGAAGAAACAACAGGACACCACTGGAGAAATGGTGGATTATGGATGCCAGAAAAGATCCATCTGAATCAAGGGCAGAGGAAATAACAGTGTGGTGGGGGGGGGGGGGGGGAGGAGGAAATGGCCAGGACAGAATGTGGGGAAGAGGACAAGGAGGGGAGATGGAAGCCAAGTCCTGGCGGAGAGAATCAAGGTGGAGCTCAACTGTTAAACAAACCCACCCAAGGGGAAGCAGTTAGTAGGTGAAAGCCCAAATTCATGAAAAGAATGGAATAGGAGTGCCGGGCAGGCAAGAGCAGATAGCGATGGCAAAAGAAACCAATAGCTGGGACCTGTCAACCAAAAGGGGAGGGATCACAGCATCAACCATAAGACTATTGACAGGACTAGTGTGAAAGGCACCCAAGGCTAAACAGATACCATGATTGTGAACTGGATCCAAGAGGAGCAGTGTGGAAGGGGCAGCTGATCCATAAACATTACACCCATAGTCCATGTGACAGAGCTAATGCCTGATAAAGGTGAAGAAGGGTTGAAAGAGGTGTGGGCAACAAAGCAAACGATACTGAGTTTATGAAAGCAGCCAACATTCAAATGATGGATATGGGGAAATCAAGTAAGCTTGTTGTCAAAAAGAACACCCAATGAACGGAACTGGGGGACCACTGTAAGGTGTTGGATGTCGAGTCAGAGCTTCTGATCAGGATGGATCACAGTATGGCAACAGAACTGCACTACCCTCGGCTTACGGGGACACAACTGAAAACTGTACAACAGAGTCCGCATCGAGGCATGCCAGGCGGCGCTTTGGAGCTGCCATTCCATGGAGGCCACTGAGTGGGAGCTAGCCAAAATACAGATATCATCCACATATAGAGCTGGGGTGACCAAAGGTCCATCAGAGGCCACAAGTCCATGAATAGCGATGAGAAAAAGAAGGACACTTAATATGGAGCCCTGTGGAATACCATTCTCCTGAGTCCGCAGAGAACTGAGAACAGAACCAACCTGGCCTCTGAAAGACCAATGGGACAGGAATTGGTGAGTAAAAATCCGGAGGAGTACCCAAAGACCCTACTCGTGGAGCATAAAGAGGATGTGATGGCACCACAGTGTGTCAAGGCCTTACGAAGATTGAAGAAAACTCCGACAAGATAGTGCTACTGAGAAAAAAAACCTGCCAACTGCAGTTTCCAGTCGAACCAGATTATCAATCAGAGACCATCCCTCCCAAAAGCTGTACTGGTAAACAGATAAAAGGTCCTGAGATTCAAGGACCCAACTGAGCTAACAAGCTGTCATCTGTCCTAGTAACTTGCAGGGGATATTGGTCTGGCTGACTGGCCTGTAACTAACAAGGGACGATGGGTCCTTGACGGGCCTAAGGATAGGAACCAAAATACTGTCTATCCATTGAGAGGGGAAAATGTCTTGGAGCCAAATACATTTGAACACCTGGAGGAGATACTGCCGTTGTGGAGGACTGAGGCGTAGAGGCAGTGGGTTATGGATGGAATCAGGACCAGGGGCTGAATAGTGGGAAGAAGAGAGGGCCAGAAGTACCTCCTATTCAGTAAAAGGTCCATCTGACAAGGGGTGAAACATAAATGGATTTTCGGAGGAGTAAGGTGGCTGGATAAGAGGCTGACATCCATGCCATTGCAAAATGAGTCGCAAGGTGTTCAGTGAGAACTGATGGTCCATACAAACGTCATCTGAAAGAGCAAGGTCCAAAACGGAAGACTGTCACTGACAACCTTGGAGAGTGTGGAGTATAGACCATACCTGTGACAAACGGACAGAAGAACTTAGTAAGGAGACAAAGCGTTCCCAACATACCTGCTTGCTCTGATTCAGTTACAGGTTTTGGCGCAAAGATGTTTAAAGGTAATAAGACTGGCAGAGGACTGGTGCTGCTTAAAATGTTGCAAGGTGCAACGATGATTGTAGTAACCAAAACCAATCGTGGTAACGAATTGGGCTGCGGATCGGAACTGCCAGGCGGGGATGCCGCCGGCGGTGGAGCACGCACCATCGGGTAAACACAAGGACGAGTCGGATGACAGACCAACGACAACCTACAACGACCGACTATGACCGACACAACAAGGAAGAGATAAACAACGGAGGCTTGTAGAAACCACAACACCAAACACCAACAGTAAATCCACTCGGAACCAGAGCCAGGCAAATGTCAACAACGAGCAACAACCAGAACGCAGTACTGCTGAGATAGAGACGCAATCCAGAGTGAGTACCAGACTGCATGTGGTGTAGTGGTGGCACCCTCGCTGCGCTGAAGAGCCGTCGCGGACGCGGAGCCCTCTATGGGCTGGCCACGTCCATTTGTTCTGGCGCGTGTTCGACTTACGCGGCGGGAGGTACTAGAATGATCACGGATGGTGGTGGCAATAGTTATGCTCGACCAAGGAATTGGTCGATGGCAAACACGGCCTGTTGCGTAGGGAATGGCAATGCCAGCTGCGTGGATTATCTTATCGAACAGATCATGTTCGGGATCATCAATGCAATATGACAAAAATAGTATGAACATGAACTGGGAGGTATATAGAGGCTTATCGGCACTATGGAAAGCCCAGCAGCATAACCAGGTGATTAGGAGGTGAGAAGGGAAAGTGGGAATCAACAGGAAGTGGTCACTAACACAGAGGTCATCATGTGATGACCAATGTAAAGAGGTAAGGAGGGGATGGGAAGTGAGTGAAAGAGCAACAGTAGAGATAGTGACACAGGTGGCACTAAAATGAGTAGAGGCACCATCATTAAGAAGGCACAGGTCGTGGTCAGCATGAAACTGTGCTATGAAAGTTCGCTCCTCTGTCAGATCCTTTGCACTCTATGCATTCTGTTGATCAATTACCATTCCCAGAGGTACTATGTGGTTGCCTCCAGGCTAGAGTTTCATTAATATCACAAACTGCTGGGAAATCATACTGTTTTTGGGTGACTTACTGGCTTGCAAGGTCTCAGTCCAAATAAGATTTAACTTGCACCAGACAAGGCAGCAAGACTTCATATGCAGACTGTGATGTGGTGGTCCACCTTGCATCAGATCTGAAGGTCCACATTGCGGTTTTGAAACTACATAACCCTTGTTGGAGAACATTTTGCACATCACACACTCATTTGAAATCGCACAGGAGGCTAATGAATGACTGGTGGTGAGGCCACAAGTTGCAGTGGTCCACACACCCCACAGCTGCACTGCAAGTGTAAGACAACCTGCAGGGAGCACCCTTGTGATGTCTGTGTGTGACATTTCTACGGCATCTAAGTCTCTGGTCGCACCTCGTTGCAGACCACGGGGACCACTTCGTTTGTGCCAACAGTGTTTCTCCAATCACTCATGGGCTGACTGTCGAGACTGCTGGAGAACCTGCGTGCTCAGTAGCAAAGAGGATCATCTTCGATTGGTGTGTTGCAGCCACACAACCTGCCCCCGTCCTGTACCATGTGGGTATCAGGACATTGTTCATGCACTGCAGTCAGTAGCTCTACTGGACCCTTTCATGTAGATGCTCCACATTTATAATAAGGATGTCCATTTTCAGATGGACAAAGGAGCCACTGTCTGATCAATGTGGCAAAGTATGCCTGACTGGGCTCCACCGAGTTTTTTCTGGCCTCGCGGCATTTTGTGGCTTAGGGGGACATTTCTATTCCCTTTGTGGGCAGTTCTTGGTCACAGAAGCCTATGAACACATTAAATGGCTCATTACATTATTTGTTGTCCACCACACATTGGCTACTAAACACTTCTGGCCGATGCCTTTTAAACTGTTTGGATTTTCTATCTCTGACAAAATCATGGCTGTATCCACTGAAGCCCCTTTCCACAAACTATTTAATACATATCTCGGATGCACCTACGATTTTCAGGTTCACATCACCCTTCAGCCAGATGCCACACCTCATTTTCACCATGCAAGACCCATTCCAGTAGCCTTACAAACTGCAGTGAAGCAGGAGCTTTATCATCTCCCGGCTGCTGGAGTATTGAGCCTGTGAGATCTAGAGCATGAGTCACCCCACTCCTTATAAACAGGAAGCCCAATCGTTCTCCTCAATTTTATGGAGATTTCGAGGCTACCATCAATGCTCTATCACTCATTAAATCTTATCCTATTCCCAAAATGGAAGACCTCCTTACCAAAATTTCTGGTGGGCAATACCACTCAAAGACTGACTTTGCCAAAGCTTAGCTTCAGTTGTCCTTAGATGATGACTCTCAGAACATTGTTGTCGTCAACATGCCTTTTGGTTTATATAAGTGCAAGTGACTCCCATTTGGCACTGCTTCAGCCCCCACAAAATTCCAAAGGTATCTGGAACAACTGACACACACATTTTGGGTTGTGTGAATCTCTATTATCTCACTGTTACAGGACCCTTTCACCAGGAGCACTTGCAAAACCTCTGCAACCCTGCAGGACATAGGTCTGCATTGTAATTTGGACAAGTGGCGATTTTTCCAGCTGGAAGTGGAGTATTTAGGGTACTGGCTCGCCAAAGATGGAATCAAGACTACTGACTGAAATGCCACCACCATTGATTCCTTTTGCCAACTGAGGAACTTACCAACTGCAGGTGTTTTTTGGCAAAGTCAACTATTACCCCAAGTTCTGACCACAAGCAGCCCACATTGCACAACCCCACAATCATCAGCATAAAAATAGAGTGCCCTACCACTGGACCCTTGCCTGTGACCTAGCTTTTACTCAATAAAAAATCATGCTGAAATCCAACCCCTGAATCCTACCTTCATTTCCAGAAAATCTGGTGGATGTGGTGCCTGACACACCCGCCTATGGCATCAGGGCACACAGTAATGAAGATAGCTCCAAACAATCAGTTGCATACTCATTTGAGATGTTGCTCCCTGCACAGGGCACCTCCTCACAGATAAAAAAGAAGCAACCGGCAATTGTGTTTGCCACTAAAAAATCTCATAAATGTTCCTGGGCACATAAAATTATACTACTCGCCACTGTGTCCTTCAAACCACTTCACCAAATTCCTAACCTCGTTTGACATGACGCATTATCTTGTTGAAAAATGAGTCACTGCCGTCGGGAAACACAATTGTCACGAAGGAGTGTATACAGTCTGCAACCAATTTATGATAATCCATGGCCATCACGGAATCTTGCATGAGCTCTACTGGGCCCATGGATTCCCATTTTAATGACCCATAATGGAGCCAGCACCAGCTTGTTTCCGTCCTGCAGTACAGGTGTCAAGGAGATGTTCCCTGGAAGATGACAGATTTGCGCCCTCTCGTGGGCATGACGGACAACATATTAGGATTCATCAGACCATGACATGCTCGGCTACTATGGCATGTCCAATGCTGATGATCACTTGCCTAATTCAGTCACAGTTGCCAATGTCACGGTGTTGTATGGGTTATCAGCTGTGAAGACCCATCATTACGAGTGTTCAGACACATTTGTACTCTGCCCAGGGTTAAAGTCTAATGTTAGTTCTGCCACAGTTCGCTGCATGTCTTGTTTTACCAGTCTGCCCCGACTATGACATCTGTCACCTGTAATGAGGGGTGACTGCCCACCTCCATGACATATGGACAAGGTTTTGCCACATGTTGAAGACACTCACCACAACACACACTGAACACCCAGCAAGTGGTGCAGTTTCCAAAACGCTCACGCTTGGCCTCAGGGTGATCACAATCTACCCTCGGTCGAACTGAGATAGATCACACGCCTTCCCCATTCTACACACGGACAGCACACCAGCCGATGCCACACGTGCCGTGCACGTGTCTGACTATCTGCCATTCCTCACCAGGTGATGCTGCTGTCACCTGGGTGGGTTTATATCAATTGTAGGTCAGCGTTAATTAGTGTATGTTGTCATGCAGTATCCCTGTATAAGCAGGGGATCTGCTTTACTCGAAATCGAGGTCCAGGACAGCAGGTAGGCACAACAAGACATCATCATTTGAATGTTGTGCTGTGAGCTTCATCTTCAGATGTAACCACCGCCCATGTCCCGTTCATAGCCGTTCCATCATTATGCACCTGGCTTTACTGAGTGGGCCAGCAGCTAGGATGCTGGAGGATGGTACTAGATGCCAACACCAGTACCATCTCCAGCCTGGAGTACAGGAGTCATACCCACTGCACATCCTACCCCTCCACCTTCCGGTGACCACGAGGCCACAATGTCGGCACCGCTTGTGGTGGCTGCTGACAACTACCCACAGGCGCACCGGCACTACCTTCTGCATTCGTAGGGATCAGGGGAACCCTGTGGCACACTCTCCTCCAGCAATGTCGTGATGGACACTGCTGACCACCTTCCCTTTCTATAATTGACAGTTGAAGGGAAAGGGTCTTCATCCATACCATCTTTCCGCTTCCCGTGGCATCGTCTGGGGTGTCCCTGTTTAGGGTGGGAGGGATCTGATATCAGGTGCCAAAGAGGTTGGTGGACATAGGTTGCTGTTAGAGGGCACCCTAGCCACACAGTGCTGCGCTTGTACGGCTGCCACGCGAGTACGGCAGTTAATATCATTCCACACGGCTGTTGTACAGGCAGCCACCCAGGGAACAGCCAGTCAGTTCACTGCTCTCGTGCTCGATAGTGTTGGATCTACCTTCAATGTACTAGGACTGATCGATAACTACCTCGCTCGTCACCCAGTTACTCTCTTAGGTTTCATCTCAGATTTGTCTCTCCACTGCTCTTGGACTCATTGTCATCATTGTGACGACGGCTTTGAGTAGTGTCATGTTGTCATCTAGATTGTTTGTCCTTTCCTGGTTTGTTGTTTCATCTGCTGTCTGTCTGTTGCATTTCATTCACCTACCATTGGTTTGGGTTACTCTCCCACAAGCAGTCTTCCACCCCGTACCTACCTCTATTTATCCTTTTCTTCTGGTTCTCCCTCATGCGGCAGTCTGGGGGTCACTGTTTGTATGCACCCTTGCCTGGTGAACTGGTACAAACTGTTTTAGTGCACAAGGCAATGCCAGCCTATAAATGGCCACTGTAGAAGATATGTGTCATTCCACAATGACTTAAACACTCATATCTATTCATTTATTAAGTGATCACGTGTTCCTTTTGTGAACAGTGGACCTTTCATCTGCCGTTTTCACATTTTTTTTCCTGGCAATCATTGTCCCACAGGCTCCATGGCCATTGCACAATTATGTCGACAACCACATTGGTCAAGCTGTTCCCAATGCCACTAGTGCCCTATCGGTACCACAATGCCGCATCACACTGCTGCGCCATCTCCCAGAGCCATACACACCTGCCGATGCCCCACCACCCCATTGGTAGCTTTGCACCTCTGCTCCAGTTGGTCACGAGTACGGCCTCATGGTGGCACCAGTTGGCCCACACCAGGCTGTGCTGCCATCGTATCTTTCTCCAACAGTCTTTTTCTTTTCAGACATATTTCTGCCACCTTTGTTCGTGCCTTTGATAGGCTTCTTTGGTTGAGCCTTGTCTCCCATTGGCCACAGGCATACCCCAGTGTCAACTCTCTTGCCCTCCGAAGTCATTGTGTCTCAGGTGACTGTAGTTATCAGGCTCCTGTCTCACACTGGCCACCAACACCCACTAGTCTATCATCATCAGCAGCAGCAGCAGCAGCAGCAGCACCAGCACCAGCACCATCACCACCACGCTCTCCTTCAGTCGCTGGGCACCACTATCTCCATCCCTCCCCTCACCCCATGGAGAACACACTGACCTCTGTCATGATCACTACTCTGTCATCTTGAGGGGGCAGGGATATTGTACCTGACCGTCCATTGGCTACTTCCAGCACAACAGCCGCATCCAGCAGGTAATCTGCTTCAGGGCCATAAGTGCTTATTCTCGGTAGACTGTTTAAAATATCACATGTACAGCCCACATTTTAACACTGTACTGCTGATAATCTGTTGACACGCTGATCACTACCACGTGCCATCATGGGCCAGTAGTGCTCACAAGCAGTGTACTCATCAGCAGAAGCAGTTCTGGCATCACAGGGCTAAGTTGCATCCACCGTCACGTGCTAGCTGACTGCCACTGTCATATTCCTCCACCTGTGTTATTCTTGTGGGCCCGTCTATCAGAGCTCCTGCCGGGGCCCAGCCCGAAGACTGTATCCACACCCCATGTGAAATGTGATGTGACTCCAGCAGACACCAGGGATGGGACTTAGTAAATGAAACTTGTGTCAGTGACTGTCACAACCTATGCCATGGAAGATTCTTGTTCATATTGGATCAGGACAATCATTTAGTTGTGTCTTTCCACCGTTGCATCATACTGGACTTAACTTCTGCATATTGTGCTAATAAACTAAACTGTCATACTATACGGGAATCGTTATTTGTGTCTCAGCACTCGCTCACGTACGTGCTCCAGACGGGGATATAAAATAAGTGAAACAATGACTTGCTGTCACAGAAACTGAGATGCTCAGTTGAATATTTGAACTAACACTGCATTATCATGTCCCAAGTGATAAAGTTCATAAGTTACATGGATCAGCACCAATAGCAGATACAATGGTACAGCCATGTTCTTAGAGCAAACGTACCAACTGTAGCGAAAACTGTTTTTAGTTCGCTAGTAAATGGTAAATGGCCAGTAGAACAATCCAGGCAGTAATTGCTTGAAACTTTGCACGAAGATAAAGATCTCTGGCCTGCACTCTGATCAAGCACAATATCAGCTAAAATGGCAACCAGTGAACGACACCAGCATGCATTACAAACATTAAGAAAGAGGAAAAGGAAGATGAAGACAATTCTGTCATTATGATATATGCTTTCAGTATGAGATCGATAATTGCTGACAAATAACACTTTAAATGAAATATTTCTCTGAATCAGCTTTGGTAAATAAACATGACACATGAATTCTTTGCTCCACATCAACGTCAACTTATGGGCTTAACATCAATTTCTTTTAGTGAAAACTTCACTACTATTTCACTTTGTTACTGCTCAGACCAGTGTGCATTTGGCGACCATTAGATAGAGATTCTGCAGCAGGACAGGCAATAATTCTGTTGCATGATTTCAGGCAGTTAAGTTACAAAACAGAATGTCTAGAAAAAAGGCTTATAACAATATAATAAAAAGGATAATTGCTACTCACCAAATAGTGGAGTTGCTGAGTCGTAGAAAAGTGCAACAAAATGACTATTTGAAAGTTAGCTTCCAGCCAACAAGGCCTTTGTCCAAAATAAACACACACATATATACACACACACACACACACACACACACACACACACACACACACACACATGACCAGTCTCTAGCAGCTGGAGCCAGACTGTGAGCTTATAAACAATGAATCAACAGGGTTAACAACAAATTGCAGCAGCACACTTTAGCAACCATTAAGCAGTCATAATTTGGGAGTTTTCACCAATCATCAAAAGTGTCAGTCACTTTAAACAACATGAAATTGAAGAGTCATGGCCTACCTTGTAAGTTGTCCAGCATGTAGGTCAGCAGCCGATGAGTTCCATTAGGTTCCCCATACATGGCTAGGATCTCCTTTGTCAGAGGATTACCCTGGAGTCCTAAAATATGCAGCTGGAAGAGTTTCCCCAACTCGTATGGGAGAACCCGTAGATAGTTGTTGTTCAGCAGAAGTTCCCTGCACAAAGCAAAATAATAATAAAAAAAATCTTATAAAACTGAGTATAGTCTCGATATTGAAATAATGCTATGTTAAGTTAGGAGTAAACTGAAAGACTTTTAACAATGGCTGGTAGAATATGGACATGAAAATCTGCTGTGTATGTTTTAAGCAGGTTTAACCTCATCATTCTTTGTGGCTATATGAAATGCAAACCTGCTATTATGGTGCTAATGTTTGTTTAAAGAGAAATGTTTAATGTATGGTGGATTGTTGCAATCTTTGTTGAAAGGGGAAGATAAATAGATTGATAGTGAACAGTTAACAGCATATCATATATTTATAAGAAATGCTATCAGAACCATACACTAAGTTCATCTAATATTAACAACAGATCCTTCAACAAAGTCCCAAAATATCACCTTAAGCAAACAGCTGCATATTACAAAAAGCTGTGGCATCGTTGATCACTTTCTGCACACCTATATGATGATGTGTCTCAAGACTTAAAAAAAGAAAAATCACACTCATAAAATCAGCAAAAGTTTAGGAAACACTATCATTTATGCAAACCCCTACTTGCTATTTTCACAGGTGATATCTTAGATTTAGTGATTCAAAATTTCTAAAGGCACCTGTTGCAAGAAAGTAGTCCTGAATGTGTGACTACATTGACATGAAGGCAAAGCAATCAGGGGAATTAAGATTGACGCTGCTAGCAGTAGTTTATATAGAATCAGTATCAATAAAGGAGAGTAGGAAAGTTAATAGTACTATTACAAGGTAGGTGTTTCAACTTAAAGAGTCATATTTGGATGAGAATCATGTGTCAGGATCATTTCGAGTTGGTGAATGCAGTGGTGAGAAATCCTCTGTTAAGAGGAAATACCTAGTTTTTGAGCAATAAGGTCATGCATTCATGAGCCAAATGTCTGTCTTGCAGACAAACAGCAATTTTATTCTGTAATGAAAATCAACACAGTATTTGTGTAGCATGTAATGGAAAAGACTATTAATTTTTAAACACTAATGGACACATTTATTTTTCCTTTAACATACATACATATGTAAACAAATAGCTACATAATTGTGCTAAAATACGGATTGTACTTTTCTATTGTAAAGTGTCATTTGTACAGGGTGGTCCATTGAAAGTGACCGGGCCAAATATCTCATAAAATAAGCATCAAACGAAAAAACTACAAAGAACGAAATTTGTCTACCTTGAAGGGGAAAACCAGATGGCACTATGGCTGGCCCGCTAGATCGCGCTGCCATAGGTCAAATGGATATCAACTGCGTTCCCCCCCCCCCCCCCCCCCATAGGAACCCCCATTATTTATTACATATTCGTGAAGTACGTAAAGAAATATGAATGTTTTAGTTGAACCACTTTTTTTGCTTTGTAATAGATGGTGCTGTAATATTCACAAATGGTATAAGTACGTGGTATCACATAACATTCCACCAGTGCACACGGTATTTGCTTTGTGATACATTACCCGTGTTAAAATGGACCGTTTACCAATTGTGGAAAAGGTCGATATTGAGTTGATGTATGGCTATTGTGATCAAAATGCGCAACGGGTGTGTGCTATGTATGCTGCTCGGTATCCTGGACGACATCATCCAAGTGTCCGGGCTGTTCTCCGGATAGTTAAGTTATTTAAGGAAACAGGAAGTGTTCAGCCACATGTGAAACGCCAACTATGACCTGCAACAAATGATGATGCCCAAGTAGGTGTTCTAGCTGCTGTCGTGGCTAATCCACACATCATTAGCAGACAAATTGCACAAGAATCAGGAACCTCAAAAACATCGGTGCTGAGAATGTGACATCAACATCAATTGCACCCGTACCATATTTCTATGCACCAGGAATTGCATGGCAACGACTTTGAACGTTGTGTAGAGTTCTGCCACTGAGCACAAGAGAAATTACGAAACGATGACAGATTTTTTGCATGCATTCTATTTAGCGACTACGCATTATTCACCAACAGCGGTAACGTCAACCGGCATAATATGCACTATTGGGCAATGGAAAATCCACGATGTCTGCGACAAATGGAATGTCAGCGTCCTTGACGGGTTAATGTATGGTGCGGCATTGTTGGATGAAGGTTAATAGGCCCCCATTTTATCAATGGCAATCTAAATGGTGCAATGTATGCTGATTTCCGACGTAATGTTCTACCGATCTTACTACAAGATGTTTCACTGCATGATAAAATGACGATGTACTTCCAACTTGATGGTGTCCGGCACATAGCTCACGTGCGGTTGAAGCGGTATTGAATAGCATATTTCATGACAGGTGGATTGGTCGTCGAAGCATGGTCCGCACGTTCACTGGATCTGACATCCCCGGATTTCTCTCTGTGGGGAAAGTTGAAGGATATTTGCTATTGTGATCCACCATAGTGCCATCTGGTTTCCCCCTTCAAGTTAGATAAGTTTCATTCTTTGTGGTTTTTTCGTCTGACGCTTATTTCGTAAGATATTTGGCCCGGTCATGATCAATGGACCACGCTGTATAATTGTGTATTTTGTTGAATCATACAAAAATGTTCAAATGTGATGATGAAATCTTATTACAAAATGTTTGGCAGAGAACTTTTCCATTCTTCATTTCCATCATAGAAACAAAGCTTGTTATTTTTCAGGAATGAATGTGGTTTTTTCTTTTAGTTCTATCTACAAAACTCCTTGTCCCAAGGCATTTACAACTGAGTTTTTTGTAGAAATAATACCCCATTTCCTTAAGTTGTAATCATGGGCAATCAGACTACAAAATGGGCATTCTTTAAATTTCTCAGACATTTCCCTTTGCAAAATATTACCACTCATAACTGCATTTGTAGTGCAATTAAGCTACTTTGCTGTTTGCACTGAACTTCTTTTGTCCCTTTTTTTGCACAGGCAAACATTTTCTCATTGGCTCTCTTTCTAAAGCAATTCCATTCAATTTGTTTCATTTAGTTCTGTGTGGTGATGATGGTTCATACTCGCTTGTAGAAAAGGTATACTCATCGTCAACACCTAATGTATCACCTAGTCAGAGATATTTCGCCAAATAACTTATCATTAATGAGTTCAAACAGTGCATTCTCAAAAAAATCTCTTCATTTTCATATTACACAGCTATTACATTTTAAAACATATCTGAATATGTAACAGCATGACACCAGAATATTCTGCCTGGGCGAGCATACCATGAAGGTCCCACTTCATTATACCATACAGCATGCAATCTTTATAGTCCAAAAACTATGCATTTTCTCAACAAAAAAACACCACCACTCCAACCAGTGACACACAATGAGCCCAGAATTTATCATTATCATCATCATCATCATTTAAGACCGATTATGCCTTTCAGCATTAAGTCTGGAGCATAGACCCCCTTATAAAATTCCTCCATGATCCCCAATGCAGTGGTAACATTGGTGCCTCTTCTGATGTTAAGCCTATTACTTCAAAATCATTCTTAACCGAATCCAGGTACCTTCCCCTTGGTTTACCCCGACTACTCCTACCCTCTACTGCTGAACCCATGGGTCTCTTGGGTAACCTTGCTTCTCCCATGCATGTAACATGACCCCACCATCTAAGCCTGTTCGACCTGACTGCTACATCTATAGAGTTCATTCCCAGTTTTTCTTTGATTTCCTCATTGTGGACCCCCTCCTGCCATTGTTCCCATCTACTAGTACCTGCAATCATCCTTGCTACTTTCATATCTGTAACCTCAACCTTATTGATAAGGTAACCTGAATCCACCCAGCTTCCGCTGCCATACAACAAAGCTGGTGAAAAGATTGAACGGTGCACAGATAACGTAGTCTTGATGCTGACTTCCTTCTTGCAGAAGAGAGTAGATCGTAGCTGAGCGCTCACTGCATTAGCTTTGCTACACCTCGCTTCCAGTTCTTTCACTATGTTGCCATCCTGTGAGAATATGCATCCTAAGTACTTGAAACCGTCCACCTGTTCTAACTTTGTTCCTCCTATTTGGCACTCAATCCGTTTATATCTCTTTCCCACTGACTTTCATTTTGGAGATGCTAATCTTCATACCATAGTCCTTACATTTCTGATCTAGGTCTGAAATATTACTTTGCACACTTTCAATCGAATCTGCCATCACAACCGCATATGCAAGACTGCTTATTTTGTGTTCACATATCTTAATCTCACCCAGCCAGTCTATTGTTTTCAACATATGATCCATAAATAATGTGAACAACAGTGGAGACAGGTTGCAGCCTTGTCTTGCCCCTGAAACTACTCTGAACCACGAACTCAATTTACCGTCAACTCTAACTGCTACCTGACTATTCATGTAAAGACCTTTAATTGCTTGCAAAAGTTTGCCTCCTATTCCATAATCTTGTAGAACAGACAATAACTTCCTCCTAGGAACCTGGTCATATGTCTTTTCTAGATCTATAAAGCATAGATACAATTCCCTATTCTACTCGTAACACTTCTCCATTATTTGCCGTAAGATAAAGTTCTGGTCCTGACAACCTCTATGAGGCGTAACCCACACTGATTTTCATCCAATTTGTCCTCAACTAATACTCGCACCCTTCCAGCAATACCTGAGAAGATTTTACCCACAATGCTGATTAAAGAGATGCATCTGTAGTTGTTACAATCTTTTATGTTTCCATGTTTAAAGACTGGTGTGATTACTGCTTTCGTCCAGTCTGATGGAACCTGTCCCGACTCCCAGGCCATTTCAATTATCCTGTGTAGCCATTTAAGACCTGACATTCCACTGTATTTGATGAGTTCCGACTTAATTTCATCCACTCCAGCCGCTTTATTGCACTGCAATCTATTGAATATTTTCTCCAGTTCCTCAAATGTGATCCTATTTCCATCATCATTCTTATCCCATTGTACATCGAAATCTGAAACATTACTGATCATATTTTCACCTACATTGAGCAACTCTTCAAAATATTCCCTCAATCTGCCCATGGCATCAACAGGATTCACCAGCAGTTTTCCTGACCTGTCCAAAATACTGGTCATTTCCTTCTTACCTTCCTTTCAAAGACTGCTAATTACATTTCAGAATGTTCTAAAGTCTTCCCAAGATTTCTTCTTGGATCCTGCAATTAACTGTTTGGCTTTGTTTCTTTCTTCAACATAACTTTCTCTGTCTACCTGAGTTCTAGTATGTAGCCATTTTTGATACGGCTTCTTTTTCTTTTTACAGGCTGCCTTGTCTGTGTCATTCCACCAAGCTGTTTGCTTCATCCTACCTTTATACACCACTGTTCCAAAACATTCTGTAGCCACTTCTAGAACTGTGTCCCTGTACCTTATCCATTCCTTTTCCAATGACTGTAATTGACTACATTCAACTAACTGGTACCTTTCTGAGATCGCTGTTATGTACTTGTGCCTGATTTCCTTATCCTGAAGTTTCTCCACTCTTATCCTCCTACATATGGACCTGACCTCTTGCACTTTCGGCCTCACAATACCAATTTCACTGCAGATTAAATAGTGATCAGTGTCATCAAAGAATCCCCTGAATACACGTGTGTCCCTCACAGCCTTCCCGAATTCCTGATCTGTTGTTATATAGTCAATGACAGATCTGATTCCCCTGCCTTCCCAAGTATACCAGTGAATGTTCTTATGTTTAAGAAAAGGAGTTTGTGATTACTAAGCCCATACTGGCACAGTAATCCAAGAGTTGTTTCTGCCCAGTATGTATGTTTTACTCAAATATGACTCATACAGTTTAAACACCTATTTTGTCCGAGTGCTGATTTGAAGGGCAAAATGGGAGGTCATGTTGCTACTTATAAATGCATACAGAAAAGTCTTTTTGACTCACTTAACAGTTGTAATAGTAAAGGGACAAATTTATATCCAAATAAGGCACAGTCCAGTAAGAGCTTTAACACATCTGGAATCCTTTGGTTGCCCTCTTAATGACTTTCAACATTATTTCCAAGATTTCCCACTACCAGAACAGAATTAATAGCTGTTATGGCTCTGAAGCAATGGGTGATTTCTGATCCCTATAAATAAATAGTAGAAGTAGAGGAGGGGGGGGGGGGGGAGAGCAAAAGCACACTCAATGTTTCACTTGTTACCATACGCTTTATGTAAAGTTCCATAACTACACAGAGGTCAAATCTTACAAGACAGTTTATTCACAGATTGACAAAATTCTGAGCATATACTGGGTCTTATGCTTATCATTAGTTACAGCATTAGGAAGTACCTCCAAGAAACTTATCTTTTGACACATCATCAGTGCCGATTCATAAAAATATTGTTCTTACGAAACACGACTGGCTCTATACTCACACAAAGTAACAAGTGCTATCAATAGGGGAATCTCGAGATGACTCCACATTTTTAGATGTTCAAAAGACTTCTGACAGCATTCTTCGTAAGAGCTTATAATCAAATTGCATGCCTACAAGCAATTTTCACAGTTGTGCAATTTGATTTATGACTTCGTATCAGGTAGGCTACAGTTTGTGGCAACTGACAGGAAGTCATTGAGTGAAAAAGTAATGGCTGCCATTCCACAAGGAAGTGTAACAGACCCTCTGCTGTTCCTGATCTAAATAAACAATTTAGGAGACAATCTTATCAGTCTTCTTTGATTATTTGCAGACGATGCTTTAATTTGCTGTCTAGTAAAATTATTATGATGTAACTGCAAGTGTCAGAACGAAAAGGAAGAAAGTAAGACCAGAGAAGGTAATGAGGCAATGTCAGCCAATAGACCGCTGATACGAACCGCGACACGACAGGACTGAACTCTGCAAGCAGTGAATATAAGCACTGCTACTGCCAGCCTCGGCTGGGCATTAGTGGACAGTATTAGCACGGCCTAGCAAAGAGTAATAAAGTATCAGTTATAAGTGATCCAAATCCATTGCTTGTCTGGACATTGTCTACAGAGGACATTACTGTTTACGTGTAGCCCATTGTTTGCAGCATCATTGTTATTTCAAAGTTATTGAAATAAAACTACTAATGTTATTTGCTTGAATTGTTGTATAGCCTTCCGGGAACGCAGCATCCCTTAGGCATCCTATATGAGACGAGTGGGCAAGACTCCACAACTGGCGACGACAATCTGATGAACTTCGTTGGCTGACGGCCACAGACTTTCTTGTATGTTGTGCTAGTGCCTTAATTCTCTCTTGTCTTTACTTTTACTTTGCAGGGGTGCTCATTACTTTACCAGTTTCTTGTCATTTTTGCTAATGAGTGTTTTCACGTAGGTGTTGCAGAAATGTTCTATGCTTTTTTTGTCTGTGTGTTTCATTTTTGCCTTCGAACATGTCTCCCCCCCCCCCCCCCTTTTGCCACCCTGGCCAGCCCCCTGCTCAGGCACTGCAGCCACAAGCACATTAGATAACACACAGCTAAGTAGATGTTTCAGTTACACACACAGCTGATTGCTGCACTACCCAACACAATGCAGCAGCTACTGGCCAACACTGTGCACCCAACAGAACAAGCACGACTTACTACAGCTGCTATACCACCTTTTCGACAGTTTCGGGAACAAGCAGAGGAATGGCTCGAGGGGTTACACCAATTCGAGGGACATTTACTAGCTCACAATGTACCAGGTACTGTGAAACTTCCTATCTATTAACTGCAGCAAGAAGTGCAGTGTTCAGAATAATTCAAAAACTCTTTCCTAATATCACTCCTAGTGAAGTTGCGTACAACAATGTTACCAGCTCGCTACCGAACTATTATAACCAACAAGTGAATGTGGTAGCAGCTAGGTGTCAATTCTTTAATCGCAAAAACTGGTCAGAACAAACTATCATGAGTGGGTAACAGATTTGCAAGGTATGAAAAGGAAATGCAAATTCAAATGTGCTTGCGGTGCTTTATATTCAGATGTTATGTTGCATGATGTGATCGTGTACAATGTGCCTGATGTCAGACTCAAAGAACAGATTCTGAAACAAACCAATCCATCATTTCAGCTGGTAGTGCAAACATTAGGTCAGTAAGATTCCGGTGCCTTGTCGGCTCATACATTTGGGCAGCCAGCTATTTGTCAGGTTGAGTGCCATGCTCGTGACTGCCCCATTCCGCACCGGCAGTGTCTGCTAGCCACGCCAAATAAACAACCTTCCACACCATGTAAGCAGCTCACTACACAGGCAAACAGAATGAAGTCTTACCAAGACTGCCCCTCCCAACAAGCTCAGTGTTACGCTTGCAGTAGGAAAGGACATGTACAGTCCGTATGTTTCCAACAGAACAAACATACGAATTCAGCCCACTCACAAAAATATCATCACAAGGCCCATGTTGTTAATGCAATATATTCCAAACCTGCAACAGACATTAGCAAAACTAGCAAGCATGTAGTTTCTTCAGTGATATGCCAATCAAACTAACTTTTTATTCATTTACTTATTTGTGGGAAAAGTGGGAAATTTCAGTTGGACACAGGTGCCTCCGTCACATTGCTCAGTCAACACACATATCAACTATTAGGCTCCCCATGCCTGTCTAAAACCATCATGCAACTGATGGCTTATAATAGACAAGACATTCCTGTCCTCGGAACACGTACTTTGGCTGCAATGTATCTCTCGCATACGTGAGCAGTGACTTTTTCAGTGTTACAATCACGTAAATGTGAGAACGTATTTGCTCTCGATCCTTCCGAGTTGTTTGGCTCTAACATTCGGGCGATGTGTTGTCAGTGTCTGCATTCAATGCAAAAGACAGAGTAGCTAGCCTGCTAAAAGAATTCCCAGAACTCTTTTCTGGAGATTTAGTCAAAGCCAACAAGTTTGTTGCAAACATTCCTCTGAAGGACAATGGTCACAAGAAATTTTGCCAGGCCATAACTTTTCCCACTGCATTACAGGACAAAGTCGCTGCCAAACTTGAAGAACTGCAGGATAATGGAGTTATGTCCATATCAGCTAGTCGGTGGGTGAGTCCACTGGTTTTGCTCCCCAAACCTTCAGGTCACATTTGCCTCTGTGTTGACTAAGTCTACAGTCAACCCACAAACTGCCACTGATACTTATCCATTGCCATGCCCAGAGGATCTCACGGGCAGATTAGGTACTGGACATTACTTTTCAAAAACTGATTTGCGCGACATTTATCTTTAAATCCTGCTTAATGAAGAATCGCGAGAAGTGTGTGTAGTAAATACTCATTTCGGTTTGTTTAAATATTTTTGTTTGCCTTTTGGCAGTCCTTCCGCACCCGGCATTTTCCAACAGTATTCGGAACAGCTGACTGTGCAAGTCCCAAACTTTTCAAACTATATGGACTGGATTGTCATAGCAGGACGTACACCTGAAGAACATACTGCAAATTTACGTGCTCTGTTTTGTGTGTTATTGGATGCAAGACTGAAGTGTAGACTGGACAAGTGTGATTTCTTTAAAACCAGAGTTGCAGTATCTTGGTCATGTAATAAACAGTCAAGGTGTACATCCACTTCAGTTGCATTTGTTAGACATACGAGACTTGCGAGTTCCTCGCAATATCACAGAACTGCAGTCAGTTTTAGGGAAAATTAACTATTATATTCACTTCATACCAAATGCTGCACACATCACAGCTCCATTGCATCGCTTGCGTTGCAAGAATGTCCCTTTTGTTTAGGCAGATGAGTGCCAAGTGGCTTTTCAAATGCTTAAGAATGCATTGCTCAGTGATCGATGCTTAGTTTACTTTGATCCTGACTAACAAGTTGTTTTGCAAGTTGATGCTTCCTCTTAGAGAATTGGTGCAGTGCTTTCGCAAAGACTTGATGATAAAGACAGACCTATTACTTTTGCTTCAAGAGTGTTATCCAAAGCTCAGTGCAACTATTCACAAATTGACTATGAGGCTATTTATTGTGTACGGTTTCACCAAATTCCACCACTATTTGTATGGCAGAAAATTCAGCTTAGTAATGGATCACAAGCCTTTGCAGCCCACGTTTCATCCGATGAAGCCAGTTCCTGTATGAACTGCCCAAAAATTGCAAAGATGGGCTTTGTTCTTGTCTCAATACCAGTATGAGATTGTGTTACGTTCGACAGATAAACATGGTAATGGGGTCACACTTTCACATCTTCTGCTTGGCCCTGATACACACTTTGATGCTTTTGATGCTTCTGCTGCATCTTGTTGTCACATCGATGCTCGGGATTCTGAATTGCTTCAGTCTTTTCCGCTGAACTGAAAGCAAATTGCACAGGCCACGGAAGTGAACCCCGATTTGAACAAAAGAAGGCCGCAAGTATCGCTTCACGTCACATGATATTGTCTTTTACGGGGTTTTTAGCAGCAGCAAACAGTGAAGTGCAAGGCGAGATTGTCCGTCACCTTGACGCATGCATGTATCTTATTTCAGGTCTGGATGTCTTGCACTGCCACCATCAAATAACTTCGCCTCTGTCATGTACACAATGATCTTCCAGTCTGTCTTCCTCCAGATTCACAGATCCAGAGGACAGCGCGGCTGCAGCAGCTGCCAGAGTGTGTCATCACGACACCGCGGGGACGACCCCATGGAGACAGAGCCTTCACCTTCTCAGCTTACTCTTATCCTACCAATGGAGTTGGACCTGCCCACATTGCACTAGTCACTGCCTTCTTCATCTGGTTCATGGCAGCAGGAGGTCGACGCGGGGACATTTCCACCAGAGAGCAGGCGGATGGTGAGGCCCAGGTAGAAGTTTGACATCCCCTGCAGCCACGGCTTTCGTCCCCAATGTTGCGCCTACACTCCTGCATCCCCTACCACGGTCACACTCAAACGATGATGGTCCATCACTTTGGGGAATAGGAATGTTCTGGTGGGACCATAAGCGCCGGAATGAAGAGGAAGAACACCGACAAGGACCCACAACAGGAGCGACCTCTGCAAGAAGTGAATATAAGCACCGCTCCCGCCAGCCTCAGCCGGACATTAGTGAACGGCATTAGAGGGTGCTACAATATCAATTATTAATGATCCATATTAATTGCTGATGATGGTCGAAGTACAGAGGGTATAAAATGTAGACTGGCAATGCCAAGGAAAGCATTTCTGAAGAAGAGAAATTTGTTAACACCGAGTATAGATTTAAGGGGCAGCAAGTCCTTTCTGAAAGTACTTGTATGGAGTGTAGAGATGTATGGAAGCGAAACATGGACGATAAATAGTTTAGACAAGAAGATACTAGAAGCTTTTGAAATGTGGTTCTCCAGAAGAATGCTCAAGATGAGATCATGCAACTAATGAGAAGGTATTGAATAGAATTGGAGAGAAAAGAAATTTGTGGCACAACTTGACTAGAAGAAGGGGTTGATTGGTAGGGCATGTTCTGAGGCATCATGGGATCACCCATTTAGTATTGGAGAGAAGCATGGAGGGTAAAAACCGTAGAGGAAGACCAAGAGATGACTACACTAAGCAGATTCAGAAGGATGTAGGTTGCAGTAGGTACTGGGAGATGAAGAAGCTTGCACAGGATAGAGTAGCATGGAGAGCTGCATCAAACCAGTCTCTGGACTAAGACCACAACAACAACATCCACTGTTTGTTTGGACATTGTCTATAGAGATGAACATTACTGTTAGCATGTCGCCCATCACTCGTGACATTATTATTATTATTTCAAAGTTAAATATTGTCAATCTGCTTTACAGGAATAAAACTACTAATGTTATTTGTTTGAATTGTTGTACAGCATTCCGAAAATTGCAACATCCTTTAGGCAACCGAAACGATATGAGTGGGTAAGAACACACAAAAATCACCAGAAGATCAGAAACAATTGCATAATGATTTAGACAAGATATCTGTATGCTGCAAAAAGTGGCAATTGACTCTTAAATAATTAAAACTGTGAAACCACACACACGAATGCAAAAAGAAACCTGTTAAATTTCATTTAGACAGTGAATCACATAAATTTAAAGGTTATTGATTGAACTAAATACCTAGGGATTACAATTATGACTAACTTAAATAGGAATGGTTGCATAGAAAATGTTGTGAGGAAGGTGAGCCAAAGACTGCATTTTACGGGCACAACATTTACCTTATGCAACAACTCAACTCTAGAGACTGACTACAACACTAGGTTTTTCTGCCCTCTTCTGGATTATCGTTGTGCGGAATAGGATTGAAAAAGTTAAAAAAAGGACAGTTTGTTTCATATTATCGGAAACACGGGACAGAGTGTCATGAACATGATATGTGAATTAGGGTGGCAATCATTGAACCAAATGCATTTTTCACTGGAGCAACATCTTTTGCCAAAGTTCGATCACTGACTTTCCCCACCAAAAGCAAAAATATTTTGTCACTTCCCTCCTACACAGGAAGAAACCAGAGCTCCACAGAGTTAGGTGTTCATTTTCCCCACATACTATTCGAGAGTAATAAGTCAGAAAGATACCATCAAAGTGATTCTATGAATTTTCTGCTGAGACCTTAACTGTGAACTGCAGAGTCATGAAGTAGATTTACATATAGATGATTTAATAATGTTGAAAGGGCCTTGAAATAATATTTATGTCTGCTCTGTGGTTCTCTCATTCATTTCATTCTCTTTGTTGCCACTGGACAAATAACGGGTATCCTTGGCACCAGCTTTTCTGAACTACCTATATGAGAGTTATTCTGGCAGCACATCTTTTGTTCCCATAATTGTCCTGGGTTCAATCTCTGGTACCCTCCTGCGCCACACTCATCACCCATCTGCAACTTGCCCCAGGACCTAACTTTACTCATCCTCCACCCCTAAACCTCATCTCCTTCCTCCATTTTGTCACCCCCTCCCAAGAAAGACACATATAATGCATGAACTCACCAGCACTGGTGCCCATGCATTGCATTCCTGACCTGTGCACCTACTGCCTCCCTCCAAGATGTCAGCCCCCTTCTCTGATCCCCTCTCCTGATTCACACCTTCTTTCTCCCCTCTCCCAATCCGTCCAATACAACCCTTTAAGCCAGTCACCTCCAGAACTACAGTCCCTGCATTGTGTATTCAGCTACCACAATGTAACTCACAGGACAGAGAGAGAGAGAGAGAGAGAGAGAGAGAGAGAGAGAGAGAGAGAGAGATGGGGAGGGGGAATGAGCACACCCCATGTTCTCAAGTTATTTGGGTAACAGCGTCTGACACGCAGAGCACTCTTCACCCACTCAGGGGACTCTTCAGTATTTGGATACTGTTGAACTTACCACTCATTTTATCTCAGCTGCTAGCAATGCTGTTTATCTTGTAGATAAAGGTTCTGCATTTTAGCAGCACTTTTGTGAAGTGAGAAATCGACTAAAAATGCTGGTAAGAAACATAACATATCTAAAGAATACGTTAATATTCTAGAAAAAAATCATTCAGTAAATTACCTGAGATAAATTAGGTCTCCTAATTCAGCTGGCAGGCTGCGTAATTTGTTGCTTGAAAGATCGAGTGTACGAAGATTCACTAGTTTTGAAATGTCTGGAGGAATTCGAGAAAGGCAATTATCATTCAGGTACAATGCTGTAAGGTGTGTGAATGTCCATAAATTTGGACTCAGGTTGCGAATAGTCCCTGCAAAAACAACTTCACATTAGTGTCACTGGCAATGAGAATAAAGTTTAATGTTTATTGGGAATAGCTAAACTTAAGTTTTACCACAACAGATGCAATCAATAAAATAAGATTAACATGAGTCAAATCAAATGGCAATATCCTGCTCATTTCAACTTTTACAATACAATAGAACTGAATACAGTACCACAATTATCCCATTAAGTTGAAAACATTGACAATATTATTTTTTATGTTATAAGGAGAATGCCTTAACATATTTCTATCTTGAGCTGGGCACACGCATTCAAATCTCCAGCATAACTACAAATCTTACATAAACAATGAATACCACATAAGAGCAACTTATTAGCTAAATGAAAGTCAGAACATGCAAATTGATGACCTACCGTCAAGCAGAGTGATTTTGGACACCGGGTGGGATTTCGGACAGTGTGATGTATTTGCTCTTTCCCACTGTGTAGCAACAATTTGCTGCTCATTTTCACTTCCACATGCCAGTTACTTTAAGCGAAACGTAATAGTTATCACATTCCGTGACTTTTATTTTGGGTTGATTGTTTACCTAGCTAAATATCTGATGAACAGTCTCGTTGTTGAAAGTTCGTGCAGTATCATCAAGTAGAAACTTTCTATTATTATTGCAACTGGCAGAAAAGTATTGTAACTGCAATTTTCAATGAGTTGAGCAGACTACGGCTTTGAGACAATTCTTGTACAAGTTGTCAAGATTTTCATGTAAAGTTATGAAATAACGATGGTTTTTGCAAAATTGTGTACTGTGTGGGGTGACTTCTACAATGTCAACACATACAAAACCAGAAAAGGTGCTAAAGCATGGTGGAATTATGACTTGAAACTTTTAGATAAAGCTGTTCATGATATTCAGTATAGCAAATTATTGTACAGAAAACCATGCATATTGTATTGTATACCTAGATCAATCCTAAAAAAGAAAGTGTGGGAAATATGACTATAAAAAAAAAAAAAAAAAAAAAAAAAAAAAACTGGGAGGACAACGACTACTAAATGAGAAGGAAAAATGTTGAAGCAAGGTATCTTGAGGGCTGCACATTGAGGATTTTATTTCACTAAACTGTATCTTAGATACTTAGTGAAAGGCTACCTTGATGAATCTGACCAAAAAGAGAAGAAATTTTCGATCTATCTACTGGGAGAAGAACGGGAAGAATGGGATGACAATACTGAATGAGGAAGAAAAATGACCTTCAATACATAAAATTCATTGTCTCAATCCTTATCACTTATTCGTAATAATAGACAACTTAAAAAGGTGTTAATAGTCATGAAAATTGAACAGGAAGAATGTCCAAATTCCCCCAAATACTTTGAAACATTGGACAGAAAAAAATTAAAAACCTCATGTCCAAAATCACACTGATCCATGGGGTGATTTCAGACACTTTATTTGTTTGTCTCAGATAAATATAGGTACACACAGAATTTCTCTTTTTAGGATATTACGCCCCCCCCTCCTCCCTGAGCCATGGACCTTGCCGTTGGTGGGGAGGCTTGCGTGCCTCAACGACACAGATAGCCGTACCGTAGGTGCAACCACAACGGAGGGGTATCTGATCTGGCCTTGTAAAATTAATCAAAACGGCCTTGGTGTTGTGGTACTGCGAATGGCTGAAAGCAAGGGGAAACTACAGCTGTAATTTTTCCCGAGGGCATGCAGATTTACTGTATGGTTAATTGATGATGGTGCGTCTTGGGTAAAATATTTTGGAGGTAAAATAGTCCCCCAATCGGTCTCCAGGTGGGGACAACTCAAGAGGACGTCTTTATCAGGAGAAAGAAGACTGGCATTCTGCAGATCAGGGCGCAGAATGTCAAATCTCTTAATCGGGCAGGTAGATTAGAAAATTTAAAAAGGGAAATGGATAGGTTAAAGGTAGATATAGTTGGAATTAGTGAAGTTTGCTGGCAGGAGGAACAAGACTTTTGGTCAGGCGAATACAGGGTTACAAAATCCAAAATTAAAAAGGGGTAATGCAGGAGTCAGTTTAATAATGAATAAAAAAAAATAAGAGTGTCGGTAAGCTACTACAAACCGCATAATGAATGCAATATTGTGGCCAAGATAGACACGAAGCCCACACCTATTACAGTAGAACAAGTTTATATGCCAACTAGCTCTACAGATGAAGAAATGTATGATGAGATAAAAGAAATTATTCAGGTAGTGAAGGGAGACGAAAATTTAATAGTCATGAGTGATTGGAATTCGAGAGTAGGAAAACGGAGAGAAGGAAACATAGTAGGTGAATATGGATTGGGGCTAAGAAATAAAAGAGGAAGCCGCCTGGTAGAGTTTTGCACAGAGCACAACTTAATCATAGCTAACACTTGGTTCAAGAATCATGAAAGAAGGTTGTATACATGGAAGAACCCCGGAGATACTAAAAGGTTTCAAATAGATTATATAATGGTAAGACAGATATTTAGGAACCAGGTTTTAAATTGTAAGACATTTCTAAGGGCAGATGTGGACTCAGACGGATTAAAACTGAAGAAATTGCAAAAGGGTGGGAATGTAAAGAGATGGGACCTGGATAAACTGAAAGAACCAGAGGTCGTACAGAATTTCAGGGAGAGCATAAGGGAACAATTGACAGGGATGGGGAAAGAAATACAGTAGAAGAAGAATGGGTAGCTTTGAGGAATGAAATAGTGAAGGCAGCAGGGGATAAAGTAGGTAAAAAGACGAGGGCTAGTAGAAATCCTTGGGTAACAGAAGAAATATTGAACTTAATTGACGAAAGGAGAAAATATAAAAATGCAGTAAATGAAGCAGGCAAAAAGGAATACAGACGTCTCAAAAATGAGATCGACGGGAAGTGCAAAATGGCTAAGCAGGGATGGCTAGAGGACAAATGTAAGGATGTAGAAGCTTATCTCAGTAGGGGTAAGATAGATACTGCCTACAGGAAAATTAAAGTGACCTTTGGAGAAAAGACAACCACTTTTATGAATATCAAGGGCTCAGATGGAAACCCAGTTCTAAGCAAAGAAGGGAAAGCAGAAAGGTGGAAGGAGTATATAGAGGGTCTATACAAGGGCGATGTACTTGAGGACAATATTATGGAAATGGAAGAGGATGTAGATGAAGATGAATTGGGAGATATGATACTGCGTGAAGAGTTTGATAGAGCACTGAAAGACCTAAGTTGAAACAAGGCCCCGGCAGTAGACAACATTCCATTAGAACTACTGACAGCCTTGGGAGAGCCAGTCCTGAGAAAACTCTACCATCTGGTGAGCAAGATGTACAAGACAGGCGAAATACCCTCAGACTTTAAGAAGAATATATTAATTCCAATCCCAAAGAAAGCAGATGTTGACAGATGCGAAAATTACCGAACTATCAGTTTAATAAGTCGCAGCTGCAAAATACTAATGCGAATTCTTTACAGACGAATGGAAAACTGGTAGAAGCCGACCTCGGGGAAGATGAATTTGGTTTCCGTAGAAATGTTGGAACACTTGAGGCAATACTGACCGTCCGACTTATCTTAGAAGAAAGATTAAGGAAAGGCAAACCTAGGTTTCTAGAGAGACTTAGAGAAGGCTTTTGACAATGTTGACTGGAATACTCTCTTTCAAATTTTGAAGGTGGCAGGGGTACAATACAGGGAGGTAAATACTATTTACAATTTGTACAGAAACCAGATGGCAGTTATTAGAGTTGAGGGACATGAAAGGGAAGCAGTGGTTGGGAAGGGAGTGAGGCAGGGTTGTAGCCTCTGCCCGATGCTATTCTATCTGTATATTGAGCAAGCTGTAAAAGAAACAAAAGAAAAGTTTGGAGTAGGTATTAAAATCCATGGAAAAGTCATAAAAACTTTGAGGTTTGCCGATGACATTGCAATTCTGCCAGAAACAGCAAAGCACTTGGAAGAGCAGTTGAACGGAATGGACAGTGTCTTGAAAGGAGGATATAAGATGAACATCAACAAAAGCAAAACGAGGACAATTGAATGTAGTCGAATTAAGTCGGGTGATACTGAGGGAATTAGATTAGGAAATGAGACACTTAAAGTAGTAAAGGAGTTTTGCTATTTAGGAAGTGAAATAACTGATGATGGTTGAAGTAGAGAGGATATAAAATGTACACTGGTAATGGCAAGGAAAGCGTTTCTGAAGAAGAAAAATTTGTTAACATCGAGTATTGGTTTGAGTATTAGAAGTCGTTTCTGAAAGTATTTGCATGAAGTGTAGCCATGTATAGAAGTGAAATGTGGACGATAAATAGTTTGGACAAGAAGAGAATAGAAGCTTTCAAAATGTGGTGCTACAGAAGAATGCTGAAGATTAGATGGGTGGATCACGTAACTAATGAGAAGGTATTGAATAGGATTGGGGAGAAGAGAAGTTTGTGGCACAACTTGACTAGAAGAAGGGATCGGTTGGTAGGACATGTTCTGAGGCATGAAGGGATCACCAATTTAGCACTGGAGGGCAACGTGGAGGGTAAAAATCATAGAATGAGACCAAGAGATGAGTACACTAAGCAGATTCAGAAGCACGTAGGTTGCAGTAGGTACTGGGAGATGATGAAGCTTGCGCAGGATAGAGTAGCATGGAGAGCTGCATCAAACCAGTCTCAGGACTGAAGACCACAACAACAACAGGACATTATGCCACCACTTCTGTAATAAACAATGCAATGTAACAAAAGCTATGCAAGTTAAGGTGAAAATAACACAAAACCTTCCGAATTCACCACATTTGACGGTACCTGAGTTCTAAAACGATTTCCAAGATTTACAGTTTTGATATTATATTTGTAAGGACTAGATCAAACTTTGCGAAATAAGACAAAATGAGAGTAATGGCATTTCAGTGTTCAGAGCCAATATGTTCCAAAACAGTATTGTCTGATAATATTCTCAAACTACTGTCACACCACACATACTACAATGCAATACACAACAGATGTACCTATTTGATGACCAAAACCATGACTTCAGAAAGATACATGAAACAGTAAACATTTTTCAGGGGCAAAACAATGAAAAAATAAAGATAATGTTCAACAAAACAATGGCCTTCGCAACTTTGCTGTAAGGAAGCTTGACATAGAAAAAGAATCTCTAATAACGCAATCCACTAAAATGTGATTTCTTCATGTTGTTGGAGGCATGATTTTCTAAATGTAACTTATGGAACTAAGACATACAGAAAGACCTTAATATATACAGTGTTGTGGATAAATTGAGTACAGAAAACAGAGTGATTGTCTAACCAGTATGTCTGCAACCCACGTTCCTTAGAGCAGTTCGAGATACAGACCTTTTAGTTGGAGACACTCAGGATGACCAAGAAAACTATGGACACCCAGAATAGACTATTTAGTTGAATTCTTCAATGAAGGTGAATGCATTAATGTTTTACAATAACATTAAATAGTTTTCAGAAAACTCATCTGTGCTTTAAACTTTTATGTGTGTGTGAGTGCAACATACCAAATATTTTACTATAGAGCAAGTGACAGATTCAGTACAGGAACCACCTAAAGGCTATGACTAGGCCATTTTCAATCATATTCTTTCGCCCCAGGTCACTCATCCAGCAAATACCAAGTACAATTTAGAAAGAAGTAAGGTGCTAATAGCAAAAGCCAAGGTTTCACATTTGAGTCAGATATGACATACAGTTTTAATCTTTCAAACCACTGCAAGGTGAAGGTCATGTCAAGCCATCTAGAATCAGCTGTTCCCCACAAAGTAAGAACATGTGTTACAATACAGTTTCTTAACATGTTTATTGTAGTGGTAAATCCTGTATTAGTTTTATGGGATCCTTAACTATGAGAAATTTAATGATGAGAAAACAGACAGTATGTATTCTTATTCTTAAATACGAAAATATTCTGCCAAAAAGTGAAGGTTGGTCAGTCAGTTGGTTGATTGATTGTTTTGAAGTGAAAGAGATGGAACTGTAAGGTCATCAGCCCCTTCATCCGTTTAGTGGCAAACTAGGAGTAATCATCAAAGGAAGGATATGAACGGTAAATCCTGGAAAGCCTAAGAGTAACTAACACAATAAAAATCAGATAAAAGTCCAGAAAAAAAAAAAACAGCACAGACAAGTCATTAAAAAATCAGTCAAGAGAAGGCTTTAAAACCAAGAAATAATAAAGAATAGAGAGAATAGAAAGGTGGAAAGGGTAGAGGCCAGGCTAGGTGATCCAGCAAGGGCCCCCGAGGGGAGGAGGGGGGGGGGGGAGAGGGGGGGGGGTGCTGGAGAGGAAGTCTCACCAACCCCTCAAGTTGTCTATGAGGCCAAAAAGCTCTAGCTTACAGGGATGAAAAGAAACCACCTTCTCAAGCAAAATTTAACACCAGATCAGCTGAGTTGACATCATCTGCTAGCACAAGAGGTAACGTGCTAAGAAGATTAAGATGCCACCTCAAAGTAGCCAAATTAGGACAGCCTATGAGCAAGTGGACCACTGTCAGGAGGGCTCCACATCAGCAGTGAAAGGGATCCTCATGTCTGAGATTGTGGCCACGGGGCTCAGGCAAATTTGGCCCGTTCACAGTCTACAGAGGATGGTGGATCCCTGGCAAGAAGCATGCAGAGAAGACCACCATGCAATCGCGGTCTCCTTAATTGTCTGGAGGTATCAGGGCATACCAGTTCCAGACTTCCTGCAATCTATGGCATCTAAAAGACCGAAGGTCCAGTTCTGGGATCCCCTTTCCAAAATCAGCATCCTTGGCCAACCTATTAGCTCATTCATTTCTTGAAATCCCAACATGACTGATGAGATGATGACGTTCCATACTCCGAGGAGCATAGGGAACAATGCGGGAAACCCGCACCGCCGTCTAGGCAAGCTCCTAGCGGAGGTGGTTTGCCATTGCCTTCCTCCAACCATAATGGGCATAAACAATGATGATGATGAAGATGACACAACAACACCCAGTCACCTCGAGGCAGGGAAAATCCCTGACCCCACTGGGAATCGAACCTGGGACCCTGTGCGCGTGAAGCGAGAAAGCTACCACAAGACCACATGAAAATGATTAGTCATAAGAGTCACTACAGATTAGGATACTCTTGCCAGTGCAAGAACAAATATGGCTAAGAGCTAATTTAATGGTTATCACTTCAGCAGTGAAGACAATGCCTGCACCATGCACGTGTGTATGCGAAGCCCGTTCGTCCCTCGACTGTTGAGCCATCAGTAAATACCACTTCTGAACTCGGATGCTTCTCAAGGACAGCCGAGAACAAGCGGTAAAAAATCATGGGGTCAACAAATCTTTTGGCCCAAAGGAGACTTTGAGACAAACCAAAGGTTGGGGCACAAGCCATGGGGGACAGGTGCAACGTCTCCCGGACCCGTTATGACAGTTGTAGAAGTTGCAGTTCTGAACAGAGACACTGTAGGCATGCAGCAATTTTAATCCCAGTTCTGTGTTGCAATGTGGGAGGTGGAGCTCCCTTCCAGGGAAAAGGACACAGTAGTTGAGATGTTCAGGGAAGCTACAAATGTGTGTAGCATAGTTCAGCAGCTGTTGTTGGCACCTGATAGGTAATGGAGGGACTCCAGTCTAGACTAGCAGGCTGTTCACAGGGCTAGTTCCGGAGTCTCCTGTCGCGAGTTGGACCCCACGGTAATGAATGGGGTCCAGTATCCACAAAGCTGAGGGTGATGCGGAACCATATGCGTGACTCCCATAGTGAAGACAAGATACTTAGGGCTATGTAGAGCCGCAAAAGGGTAGAATGGTCTGCACCACAGCTAGTGTTACTGAGGCAGCGAAGTGTACTGAGTTGCTGCCAGCAGTTTTGCTTCAGTTGGCGAAGGTGGGAAGCTATGTCAGCTGGGAAACAAAGTATAGTTTCAGACAGCTGTGCATCTCAACTACAAGTAATTGACTGTCTGGGTAAAGCTCTGGGTGAGAGCAGGCAGTATGGCAGTGACAAAAGTGTGTGACATGAGTCTTGGCAGCTGAAAACCGAAAGCTATGAGTGAGTGCCCATGACTGTGCCTTTTGTACAGTGTTCTGCAGGCGACGCTCAGCAACAACCATACTACAGAAGCAATAATAAGAACAATAAGGAGAATAATACCGCAGACCCCACAGCCATCGCTAGACCATTGATGGCCACCAGAAAAAGGGGTATGCTCAGTCCAGAGCCCTTGGGGTCCTGTTTATTAAATATGGGGGGGGGGGGGGGGGGGGGGGGAAGGGGGGGTGCTGAATGAAGCACCCATTTGAACCCGGAACATTTGGCGTGACAGGCAGTTCTTGACAAAAATCGGGAGTGGACCCTGGAGACCCCACTCATACATCATAAGAAGAATGTGATAATGCCATTGTAATCCCAGTTCTGTGTTGCAATGTGGGAGGTGGAGTGAAAAAGACAGCAATGAGGTGCTGATGACATGCAAAGGCAGTCCCGATGGTGGACTCCAGATGAATCGAATTATATGCAGTGGAGTGGCCTTCGCAAAAAGCGCCTTGAGATGCAGCCAAAAGGCCCTGAGACTCAAGGTGTGTCGGTAAGGCCGATGGGTTATAACTGTCAATCTCAATAGGGTTCTTACCTGGTTTTAGTAACTGAACTATTGCCATTTTATGGCAACACAACAGGACGTCATTATCAGGAAAAAGAAAACTGGCGTTCGATGGATTGGGGCGTGGAATGTCAGATCCGTTAACCGGGCAGGTAGATTAGAAAATTTAAAAAGGGAAATGGACAGGTTAAAATTAGATATAGTGGGAATTACTGAAGTTCGGTGGAAGGAAGAACAAGACTTTAGGTCAGGTGAATACAGGGTTATAAACACAAAATCAAATGGGGGTAATGCAGGAGTAGGTTTAATAATGAATAAAAAAATAGGAGTGCAGGTAAGCTACTACAAACGCATTATTGGGGCCAAGATAGACATAAAGCCCACACCTACTGCAGTAGTACAAGTTTATATGCCAACTAGCTCTGCAGATGATGATGAAATTGATGAAATGTATGATGAGATAAAAGAAATTATTCAGGTACTGAAGGGAGACGAAAATTTAATAGTCATGGGCGACTGGAATTTGAGAGTAGGAAAAGGGAGAGAAGGAAACATAGTAGGTGAATATAGAGTGGGGCTAAGAAATGAAAGAGGAAGCCACCTGGTAGAGTTTAGCACAGAAAGTCAGATGTGGACTCAGACCACAATCTATTGGTTATGAACTGTAGATTAAAACTGAACAATTGCAAAAAGGTGGGAATTTAAGGAGATGGGATCTGGATAAACTGACTAAACTAGAGGTTGTACAGAGTTTCAGGGAGAGCATAAGGAGAGCAATTGACAGGAATGGGGGAAAGAAATACAGTAGAAGATGAATGGGTAGCTCTGAGGGATGAACTAGTGAAGGCAGCAGATGATCAAGTAAGTAAAAAGACGAGGGCTAGTAGAAATCCTTGGGTAACAGAAGAAATATTGAACTTAATTGACGAAAGGAGAAAATATAAAAATGCAGTAAATGAAGCAGGCAAAAAGGAATACAGACGTCTCAAAAATGAGATCGACAGGAAGTGCAAAATGGCTAAGCAGGGATGGCTGGAGGACAAATGTAAGGATGTAGAGGCTTATCTCACGAGGGGTAAGATAGATACTGCCTACAGGAAAATTAAAGATACCTTTGGAGAAAAGAGAACCACTTGTATGAATATCAAGAGCTCAGATGGAAACCCAGTTCCAAGCAAAGAAGGGAAAGCAGAAAGCTGGAAGGAGTATATAGAGGGTCTATACAAGGGCTATGTACTTGGGGACAATATTATGGAATGGATGAGGATGTAGATGAAGATGAAATGGGAGATACGATACTGCGTGAAGAGTTTGACAGAGCACTGAAAGACCTGAGATGAAACAAGGCCCCAGGAGTAGACAACATTCCATTATAACTACTGATGCCCTTGGAAGAGCCAGTCCTGACAAAACTCTACCATCTGGCGAGCAAGATGTATGAGAGAGGCGAAATACCGTCAGACCTCAAGAAGAATATAATAATTCCAATCCCAAAGAAAGTAGGTGTTGACAGTTGTCAAAATTAGCAAACTATCGGTTTAATAAGTCACAGCTGCAAAATACTAAAGCAAATTCTTCACAAACGAATGGAAAAACTAGTTGAAGCCAACCTCGTGGAAGATGAATTTGGATTCTGTAGAAATATTGGAACACGTGAAGCAATACTGACCTTATGACTCATCTTAGAAGAAAGATTAAGAAAAGGCAAACCTATGTTTCTTGCATTTGTAGACTTAGAGAAAGCTTTTGATGATGTTGAGTGGAATACTCTCTTTCAAATTCTAAAGGCGGCAGGGGTAAAAATACAGGGAGCAAAAGGCTATTTACAATTGAAGAGACAGTTGAAGAGAGTGCAGGGGCCACGGTACCACCAGCGGGAGAAAGTTTAAGTCACTTTATGTGCCATCTATCCGCCATGGTGCCACCCACTCTGAATGGGGGCTCTCTAATGAGCACCACCCAGCCATAGCAAAAGCTACCTAGCCAGTAATCCTTTGCCAGAGTCCCCTTGCCCCAGTCATAATGGGCACATACTCCATGGTATACAATGGAAGTGTGTAATGCAGGTGACCCCTGCATTGTCAAGGGGCTACCATTGTGCAGGTACATGATGACCCCCCCCACCACCACCACCGCCACCACCACCACAGGATGGTTATCATGCTCGGTTTTGTGCATACTACAACAACAGGAAAGATGGGTGCCAGGTTAGAAGAGCACAGAGACTGTACACACTCCATAATGGGTGAACTTCCCTGTATGACATGCACTGTTTGCAGAATTTAGAAAAAATGGCAGGTCAAACTCAATAATAGGGCCATATAATTGCTAATGGAAGGTGAAGATAGAGCTGGGAGTGAAACTAGAAATCAAGACCAAACTCATTAACCAAGTCCAAGCATGAACTGCACCAAAAGAACCAACTGACAAAGTCAGAGGAGGTAAGAGGTAGACGAAGTGTAGGTTAGCAGCACTGAAAGAGGAAGCAATGCTGCAAAGGCTGGGACCCTGTGGCAGTCAAGCACATACTCACCAAAGAATGGTGAGACCCCTGGTGGGCCAAAAAGTGAGCAAATAACTACTCATCATTGGTTGTCTGTATAGTCTGCAGTGTTTTAACACAGGAAGATTTTGAGTTCGTCAGGCAACATTTGGAGTTACGATTACAGCAGTGGGCATTGGTAGTCCTTTTACAGCCCAGAATTGGGCAAACATAGTATTAATTCCATCAGAGTTCCCATTTGGGTGACTGTTCTTTGTTACCTGGCCAGAGATGAGGTTAACTGTTAGGTGGCAATAGCTAAATGTATCAGATCAGCTTAATGGCTCATTCTATGTTTGGACATCTGTGTTCAGGGGCTACTGTGTAAGAAACAATGTAGCCATAAAGTTATGTTGTGCTTGTAGGTAAATTCTGATTGTTGGGCGTGCAATCTCCGAGTTGTACTAAATCTCGGTAACAATGTCAGTCTTATGGAAAGACAGTGGTGTTTAACAAAAGACGGTTTCAGGGCCTTCTGGCATCTTATTGCAGAACAAATAGCAAGCTGAAGATTGTAAGTAAGGGTTCTCACAACTCAGGAACAGAGATTCAGTGTGGAATTTTAAAGACAGAAAGTATTTGTTGGTCATGACAAGTGTCTTATAAGAAATCTATGCACAGAAGTTATTGTTGATTTTAGTACGAAATAAGAGGTTCAGTGCCTAACTCGGATTTCAATTTGAGCATTGAATGGCTGTGGCACAGTTTATGACAATGCTGTGAATAGATTGTAATGGATGGATAGTTAATATTGTATCACCATCAACTTATATTTAGGTTTCAAGTTCTGATTTCATGAGACAGTTTCTAGTATGAAATATGAGTGGACCAGGTAACAAATTGTTGAGAGATAATAACTTTACACTTGTTAGAGGAGTTCCTGTGGAACACCATGTGAAATAAACACAAAAACAATAATAAAGAACAGTATTTGGTGTAGGAAATTGTTGTTGTTTTCAACTGTGTCAAGAAAAAAATGTGGTACCTACAAGAGAAACAGAAGGCAGAAGTGAATGAGAGACTGGGCAGAGGTGCAGGCACAGTCAGTGAACCAATATATGTGAGAAATTTCAAATAAAAATTCAAAAGAGCATGCATTTCAACAAAACTTATTTCATTAAGTTAACTTTAAATTCATATAGCACTTCAGGCCTTCAAAAGGAGTTCCACTGACATCAGCTTCTATTTGAAATATTGTTTGCTTCAAACTGAGAAATTAATATGCAAGCGACGAATGAATTTCTATTGCTAAAAATAAAGGCATAACAGTAAGCAATGAAAACTTGTTTCTAGTGCCAGTTTACATGCAGCTTTACATTTTAAGAGTGATCAATGAGAGCTGCCAAACAGGCTGCAACAACAAAAAGAAGAACCAGTCACATCGACACAAAAGGCAGAATTTTGGCATGTAAGCTAGTTACTAAAGTACAGCACAGAATAATGTCTTCAGGTGATGAGTTTGTCATAATGCAGCACTTCAATTTGTACATTGTGTACCACTATGGCAGAGATGTATTTGTGGAAGTAGTGGACAGAAGAGGGTTGCGATGTAGTGGAGAAATGCCAAGTATGTTGGTCTGTGTCTCTCTGGACATGACACAGAGACATTAACTCCTATGTACAGCAGCAATACAAACAGCAAATATTAGAGTGGGGAGGTCTTCATGCCTGAGACAGTGCTCATCCTTCAGGCAACTCCACATGGCATACTGCAGGAAGACAATGTGAGACCACACCACTTTGAGGAACACACTATTCCCCCCCCCCCCAAATCACAAAGGGTACTTTGTGCATTATAGGGGCGGCAGCCAGTCTTCATTTACTTCTGAGCATATTTCAACTGTCCATTTGCTAGTCACTTCCAGGGAAGTCAGCAAAGGCTGTCCTCGGCTTCCGGAGCCTTTCTTATCAGCATCCTGTACGAGTTTTACATATCTCAAAAATGTGATATTGCGACTATCCACACTACCATTGATGCAGGCATTGTCAACCTGGCTGCCCAATTAATTGCTGCTTGCCACAGCTTTATTTCTAACACAATGAGAGAAGGTAGTGGAAATAACACAATTCCGTACACTATCAAAATGACAGCCACAACAGCTGTCAAAAGGTTTCCCACATCTATCTCCACAGAAACCAAATTGTTAGCGATAGAGTTAAGGTGCTATAAGAATTCCATTAATTTTTCTTTTCTATGGGCAAGATTATGAGAGTATAGTCAATTACCATTAGTTTATGGGCAGATGATTTAGAGAAACCCCCACAAAATACAGTTCACCATAGAAACAGGAACATATGGATTTTTTTAAATTCATGGATGTTTCCATTAGGCGTCTGATTATCATTAAGCCTATTCACACCAACTTGTATTTCTCCAAGTTATCATCATCTGTCACTAACCAAGGGCATGGCCAAAAACATTCGTGTACAGAATACACACTGTTTCCAAAGCAGACAGTTCAACAACAAAAAAACTATATTAAGAGAAAGATGAGTGTTCCCTCTAGCACATGAACAGGGCACTATCAGTCGAAACTAAATGGCAGCCAATTGATACAGGGAACAGTAAGCCAGCAAAATCCACAGATTCTGTCTGCATTTGTGCAGTAGTTTGTAGAAATTTCAGATTAAAAGTAATTGTTCACCCAATATCCAAGAACACAAACATTTTGAGATCTTAAATCATAATTTACTGCTGCAAAAGACTCGTGTTTATTAAATACCTTTCCATAGTGGTACAGCCTGTACCAGTGAACAACACAAAATTATAAAGGGTTACTGCAGGAATAGATCTAATAATGAATAATAAAATAGGGATATGGGTAAGTTGGTGAACATACACACAGTGGAAACATTATCAAAACCAAGATAGACATGAAGCCAACACCCACTTCAGTTGTGCAAGTTTATAGACCCGCTAACTCTGCAGATGATGAAGATAATGGAAGGAAGGATGGTGAGATAAAAAGAAGAGAGGAAGGAAGAGAAGGAGAAATAGTAGGAGAATATGGACTTTCCAATCCCTTTCTTCACTCATCTTCCTTCTCCTTCAACTCTTCTGGCAGAAGAAAAGCCACTGGTTCCAAAAGCTTGCAAACATTTAAATCATTTTGTGTGTGGGTTCCCCTGCCGCTGCTTGGTGAGTAGATTTTTAATCTATATGTTTATATTAAAATATATCCAGGGGCAGCTATGAATTGAGCATAATTTATTGGTTATTAATTGCAGAAAGATAAGATATTGAGAAGATGGAATAATGACTTTTTCTTTAAAAAAACATAAGTGGATGCAACAGAAGATCCATGGACAGCTTTGAGAAATAACAGTGATAGCAAAACTGAATAATTTGCAGAAAGGTGTAAATTAAGGAGGTGCAGCTTGAATAAATAGAAAGAACAAAATGATGTTGAAAGTCTCAATACAAGCATTAAGTAATGACTGACAAACATGGGAATACAATACCATAGACAGCAAATGAGATGAAGCAAGAGATGAAATAGTGAAAGCAGAAAGGTGATCAAATATTCTAAAAGACAAAGTGCCGTAGATATCCCTGATAGCAAACAAGATGTTGAATTCAATTGATTAAGGGAGAAAATCTAAAAATGCAGTTATTGAAGCAGGTGAAAGGGAATACAGAGATCTACAACACAAGACTGACTAAGTATGAAATGGCAATTCGGGATGGTTAGAGGAGAAATGAAGTGCTGTTGAAGCAGTTATTACTGTGGTAAATACCGATTTCATCTACTGGAAGACTGAAGAGGCCTTTGGAGAAAAGAGAAGCTCCTTTATCAGTAGCTAGACTTCAGATGACAAGTCAGTTCTAAGGGGAAAAGGGGAGACTGGAAGGTAGGAGGAATACTGAGAAGGGCTATACAAGGAATTATGTGTATTTTTTTTTAATAACAAATGATCTTAAACATGTCAACTGTTCCTTTAAACAACTGTTAGTGTATTTTATTCTCTCTACCCTTACAATAAATTGACTTTAGGACAGTATTTTAAGTAAGTGTGCTAGTTTTGTTTACAGTCTCAGGCATTCTCTATAGCCTTATGCCAGCATTGTAAAAGCACTTGCCAAGTGCTTGAAGCCATGTTTTCACTGCACTAATTGTGCTGTAATCTTCAAAGTGCATCCTGCAAGAGTAATCTGAAGTGACTGATTGAAGTCTGAGGGCACCGAGTCTGGGTTAAAGGCTACACAAGGCAATGATGTCCAACCCAATTTGGTAATGTGTTTCTTGGTCCTGAGGCTTGCGTGTGTCTGTGCACTGTCATGTTGGAGGAAGATTTCTTTTGGTTGTCAGACCGAACACATCGGCAACCACAGTCGAGTTTGTTAAGAGTCTCCACATATACCTCTGAATTATTGGTCAATCCCTTTGACAACACATCCACGAGAATGACATCATCACTATCAGACTGTCATCAAAGCTCTTCCAGCAGAGGGAGCTGCCTTGACTTTCTTCTTTTTTGGTGATTGTGGGCTATTCCATTCCAGACACTGTCTCTTTGTCTGTGGCTCAAAGTAATGCAACCAGGTTTCAACACCTGTAAGGATCCATGACAGAAAGGCCTCTCCATTTGCTTCAAATTGCCCCAGCCGTTCAGATGAAATGGCTTTGCTTTCAATCTTGTGGTCCACTGTGAGCATTTGTGCAACCCTTCTTGAACATACCTATGAATATCCAAGAGTCTCGATCACTGCGCATGCGCCCCCAATGCTCACTCATTGCTGTACTTCACTTCATCAGCAGTGGCAGAGACAGGATGTCCCTAATATGGTTGATCACAGAACTCAGTTTTTGCACTTCCTGATGCATTAAAATTCTTTAACGTCTAACAGTACTTTTACTAATGGTTTCATTACCAAACACTGCACACAAACAGTTGCTTACGTTTTTCTTTCTTTCTTTCCTTTTTTTTTTTGCAACCTAGAATTCAGTTACAGGATGTCCCTTGTAACAAGTGTCTTGTGTAGAGCCCATTTTAACAGTTCACCACAGCTCTGCCATCTGTCGGAATTGTTCAAAAGTTTGCAAAGATGCACAAGAAATATCAAATCTGATACTTATTGGGCATAAAAAAATTGGGACATTGCTTATTGAATGGCGTTTGCACAAACCCAAATAAATAACAGTAACAATTTCATTTGACAGTCTAGTACCTGTATGTGACACAATGTAATTACAGGCTTTGGTCTATCCAAACGTTTAGGCATATGACATCACTGTCCCTCCATATTTTGCACTAATATTATCTTTAACTGTGTGCACTCTTTGCAGAAATCCCACTGAAAAAGAACACACAGTTTAGGGTTTTCATCTCTACACATGATGCTAAGCTAGACTCAGTTCTTAAGAATAATATGAAGTTGATTTTGTGTAGCGATTTCAATCTCAACTTCGTCTGATTCTTCAGAGAAAAGAATGTTAATTTCACTTGAATTGTACTACCTGGTACAGAGGGTATACTTTGCAACAACAGTTATTGGAAACAATATCAACATACACTGTTCTCTAGTTGATGAGCACAGAAAAAAATTTGTAATGTCTCATTAGATCAAGATACACAGTAATAATACTGAAAGGGAGCAAGGCAGAATGATACCCCAAACTAGTGAACAGATTCTAAGATACAAGTCCACTTGCAACGTAGATATTTAAAGCAAGTCCTTTACACCAGAGTGAACACAAGCAAATTAAATATTCACTACCATCTGCCTGTACCCATGAAAAAGTGTTGACATTGGAGGAAATTGAAAAGAGAGAATGAGCATAGCGCATCAATATAGGAGCATTGTGTGTGCCGTTTTTTGGTGCTAATAATCTTCACACAGGTTTCCCTCAATAAAACACTAGTTCTGGCCACTATCAAACACAGCGATATTCAGACGGGATTAGTTTGTATGTTGAAAGCATTGATTTTTACATAGCAAACTAAATTGTGTCAGAAAAAGAAGAATGTACACTGATCAGTCAGAACATTATGATCACCTACCTAAGCCAGTATGCCTACTTTGGCACAGATAACAGCAGCAATGCATTACTGCATGAAGCAATGAGGCCTTGGTAGGTTGCTGGAGGGAGTTGGCACCACTTCTTCAAAAACAAGTCACCTAACTCCCATAAATTCAGAGGAGGGGAGGCATGAGCTCTGATGCCACGTTCAATCACATCCCAGATGTGTTTGACCGGGTTCAGGTCTGCCAAATTGGGATAGGCGGGGTGGGGCAGGGGAGGGGGGGGGAGGCGCACAGCAATTGGAAGATGCTACTGTGTTCCTCAAATCACTAGATCACTCTCCTGGCCTTGTGAAATGGTGTGTTATCTTGCTGAAAATGCCACTGCCATCAAGAAACATGATGATCATGAAGATGTGGACGTTGTTTGCAACCAGTGTACAATACTCCTTGGCCATCTTGGTGCTTTGCATGAGCTTCACTGGATCCACGGATGCCATCTGAATGTTCCACAGAGCACAAATGGAGCCACCACCAGAGTGTTTCCTTCCTGTAGTACAGGTGACAAGGAGCTGTTCTCCTGGTAGATGACAGAGTGACACCCTCCCATCAGCACAAAGAAGAAGGTAATAGAATTCATCAGAAAATGCAACACTCTGCCACTGCACCAACGCCCAGTGTCAATGGTTATGTGCCCATCTCAGTTGTAGTTGCTGATATTGTGGTGTTAACACTGGCACATGCAAGGGTTATCGGCTGTGGAGGCCCCTTGTTAGGAGTGGTCAGTGCACTGTGTGTTCAGAGATGCTCGGACTACACGCAGCATTAAGGTCTGCTGTTAGTTATGTCACTGTTTTACCAGTCTGCCTATTCTATGATGTCCAAAACCTGTAATGAGGAGTGGCCACTCAAACCCGTGACATCTGGATGTGGTTTCATCTTGGCTTCACCACGAGTTGAAGACACTCATCACAGCACTCACTGAACATGCGACAAGTGATGCATTTCCAAAATGCTCATGCCAAATCTCTGGGCCATTCAAATTTACCCTCGGCCAAATTCAGATAGATCATGCACCTTCCTCATTCTACACATGGATAGCATGCTGACTGATACTACGTGCACCAACCGCATGCCTGGCTAGCAGTCACCCTTCACCAGGTGATGATGCTATCGCCTGTACAGGTTTATATCAATGGTAGGTCAGTGGTCATCGTCTTCTGACTATCAGTGTACGCATAGGTGTCTGAATTTTTAAATGTGTGTGACACTGTTTGAGGTAGTGCATTTAACACTGAATTGCAGCTCCATCCTTTCTTAGCATTGCAGCAATACCTAGGTTATGCTTCTTGCTGGTTTCTCATTGCAATTGAAGGAAAAAAATGTAAAGCAGCTAAGTGACATAAATTAAAGAAAGATTTGCATTTATATTATGGTTACTGGCAATTGAGACATTGACGCTTAAATTGTTTTGCATTTCAACAGGTGCTATACCTGAGACAGTTCCCGATATCTGCAGTATGTATGGCAAGAACTTCCAGGATTTTATTTAAGTACAAATGGAGAAGACAATGTCAGTAAAGTATGAGTAATGAAATGTGAATATGCACGCAATGTGTGATGTAAGCTACCTTATAAAAATTTTATATAAAGCTTGTTAGAGAGCAGATAGTGTTATCACAGGAAACTGGTTTTTACTTATTGTGTTACTACATCCAAACCCTCTAAAATAAAAGTGATACACCAGCCATGTAATTACAGCTACAACAAACATAAGCAATGAGAATGATCATGTCTTTCACATATTTTTAATTTCAATCAGCATAATACACTGAAGTGCCAAAGAAACTCATATAGGTTTTTGTATTCAAATACAGAAATATTTAAACAGGCAGAATATGGCGCTGTGGTTGGAAACACATTCTTTAACACAACAGGTGTTTGGTACAGTTGTCAGATCATTTACTGCTGTTACAATGGCACGTTATTAAAATTTAATTGAGTTTGAAAGTGGTGTTATAGTTGGTACACAAGTGAAGGGACACAGCATCTCTGAGGTAGCAATGAAGTGGGGATTTTCCCGTACGACCATTTCACGAGTATACCATAAATATCAGCAATCCGGTAAAACATCAAACCTCCGACATTGCTGTGGTTGGAAAAATATTCTGCAAGAAATGGACCAATGATGACTTAAGACAATCGTTCAGTGTGACAGAAGTGCAATCCTTCTGCAAATTGCTACAGATTTCAATGTTGGGCCATCAACAAGTGTCAACATGTGACACACTCAACAAAACATCATCGATACAGGCTTTTGGAGCCAGAGGCCCACTCATGTACACTTAATGACTGCACAACACAAAGCACTACGTCTCACTTGGGCCCGTCAACACCAACATTGGACTGTTGATGACTGGAAATATGTTTCCTGGTCAGACGAGTCCCGTCTAAAATTGTATTGATGTGGGGCATGTGCAGTTGAAGTGATATGGAACGCCTAATACATCTAGATATGTATGACTCTGGCAGGTGACACGTATGTAGGCATCCTGTCTGATCACCTGCATCCATTCACGTCCATTGTGGATTCTGACAGACTCAGGCAGTTCCAGCAGGACAATGCGACATCCCATATGTCTAGAATTGCTACAGGGTGGCTCCAGGAACACTCTTCTGAGTCTAAACACTTCTGCTGGCCACCAGACACGATCATGCCTTGCAAAGTGCTGTTCAGAAGAGATCTCCAATCCCTCATATTCTTGCAGATTTATGGAGAGCACTGCAGGATTCATGGTGTAAATTCCCTCCAGCACCATTTCAGACATTAGTAGGCTCCATTCCACATCATGTTGTGGCACTTCTGCGTGCTTGCGGCGGCCCTATATGATATTAGGCAGGTGTACCACTTTCTTTGTCTCTTCAATGTACATATATATATTCATACTTGTTTGCCCGAGGGAATTTATTGTACTGTTACACTTTAATACAGGTAAAGAAAAAATCTTGCACTTATTCACTCTGTTTGAAAGTATTTAAACAATTTTTCCTGTCCTCACTTGGACCTTTGAATGCTCTGCAAACTTTCTACCAATCACTTTTCTGTCGGTACGACATTTGTGATTTTAATCTCACAAGCACTTACAACACCTATATTCTGCTGTATCACAAACATTACATTCTCTTCAGATCGTTCCACCACCTACATAACTTGTCTCATTCGCAAAAGAGCAGATAAATACTCTCTACACTGCTAGCACCAATGAATAGAAGTTGCGAACTTCCTTTGGAGGTATGCTGAAATACTGACAACCAGTGGAGCTCCAGCAAACACCTATGAATGTGAACCAGTCACAACTGAACGGTGTTCGTTCACACTCACCTACCATTTACACCAGAAACGATTCTCATTCCCTGATACCAGTACAGTTGTGTTCATTCCAGGCTTTATGCTAAACCTGACAAGAAGTTTACAATATGAGTAACACGAACAACTAAAAAACTTCAGGTAGATATGCAGTACTAATAAGCAACTAATTTGAATAGCTAATGGTATCGTAACATCACACAGGAGGAAACAGATATTGTACTGTAATATGAAGGGCAGTGAGAGCCCAGTAACAGTGAAGAATCCCACAAGTATGATGAAATTTCAAGTAGGGTTATGAACATCAGTGCACCATATATTAGTTCTGTTCACCATCACCTATGCAGTGCAGCTTTCATGTGTGATCATTTTCTGACAGAGTGAAATACTTGTCTGCGGAAACACTTTATAGAAAAATAAAAGAGATAATGTATAAAATTATCGGCAAATTTGTTTGCCACCAATGTTTTCAAAAGTTTTGAGACTGCAATATATAGGAGAGTAGTGGAACATCACAGTACACATAATTTTTTGTCACAGTTTGTCATCCAAAAAGGAGGAGTATCCACAGAAAATGCAATTTATTCTTTTATGTGCAAAACAATGGATTCTGGGCAGGGGATATTTTATTTGATTTAACAAAATCATTTGTCTGTGTGGAGCACACAATACTTTTACAAAGTTGGAACTTTATGGAATTAGGGCAAAAGCTCAATAATGGTTCACTTCATATCTACAAAGCAGGAATCATGAGGCTCTCCTTCAATGTGAACCACCAGGGTAAAGTTTGAATCTGATTGGGACCGTGTAGTGTGACACAAAGTTCTGTTATCGGTCCAATGCTTTTCTTGATATATGACACGATTCTGTGATGATATAACAAACTTTCGGGGTGATGGAGAAGGATAAATGAATCTATTTGAGTTGAGAGACCCTGGTCTGGAAACAACAAAGTTAAAACTTATAAAGGAAAATCGTTATGGCATCTATGACAGTGAAATAAATGTAAAGGACTGTTGTTGCAAAGACTGTTAGGTAGTCAACTTTCAGAGGTGGTGGTATGGAGAAAAATAAGTCTGATAAACATGGGATCTTAAGAGCTATGAGCACTTTTTCAGCTTCAGTAGTGTGAAACATCTTTTTTATTGCAAACTCTTTGATTACACATTTTTCCAGGGGCAGTATGGAGAAAAACAAGGAAAAAAGCTCTAAAATGCATACCTTAACACCTAAGGAAGTGCCTGCTTCATATAAGAGATAAGTTCCACAGCAGCAAAGATGAACAAGTGCTCACAGCTCTTAAGATATGCATTTCACAGCACGTATTTACATTACATTGTTTTGATCCATACTACAACCTCTGAAAGCCGTCCACCCCACAATTTTAGCAACAATAGTATCGGTACATTTACTCCACTCTCAGTAGTATCAGAACCATTTTCACTTCTAATTTTTGATCAATCATTTCTAGACCATGGTTCCTTACCTCAAATAGATACATTTACCCTCTTCTATCATCCCTGAAAGTTTCATCCTTTGTCATGGAGTCACCCCATATATTTGACAGATGCCTCAAATATTTTTCTCTCTTTGTAGTTGCATATGCTACTGTGAAATGTAATATAAATCATACAGCTAATATGGTAGCCAATAAAAATCAGCACATAGGATTTACTGTACTTGTGCAAATCTAATATGCCACAGACTGTAATGTGCACCCCAATCTTAAAAATTAAAATCGCAAATAAAGAGTTTGCTGACATATCATTGATATGCTAAATTTATTTCCTCAACAATGGGTGTATACACGACCTAACAGAACAACAATTTCTAAGAGATCCACTGTTATGTGACACAGTCATTATTAAAAAAGAATGTCTCACTTTATTAACTACGAGGTCTGTTCAAAATCTTCCAGAACTTTGTCCACAAAGTTTTTCTACACTTACCTTTTACTTATTGTGCATGGTCTCCTTCGAAATACTCTCCTCCACAAGCTGATACCCTGCTGCAAACTGCTGGAAGCAGTTTTGGTATATCTCTGCTGGATCGTGCAAAGTGCCATCTGTAAATTTTCTTTCAGCTCATCTATTGCTGCAAATTTTCATCTTTTCAATGGAGTTTTCAACTTTGGAAATAAAAAAAATATGTCTGCAGGGGTCAGGTCTGGAGAGTATGGAGAATGAGGCAGCACAGTGATTTAGTTTTTTGAGCAATAGTCATGCTCCAACAGGGCAACAGGATGAATGTGCGGGTGCATTTGCATGATGCAAGAGCCGTGAACTGTCTCGCCACATTTCAGGCCATTTCCTTCTCATATTTTCTTGCAGGCATTGCAACACGTCCCGATACTAACATCAATTAACAGCTTGTCCCTGTGGCACAAATTCATGACGAAGATCACAGAAAACCATCAGCATGGCTTTGAAATCTGACCTGACCTGAAGAGCTTTTTTTTATCTTGTAGAACCTTTCCCAACCCATTGTGAAGAATGAATCTTGGTCTCAACACCATCACCATAGACCCACATCTCATCACCAGCTGTGATTCTCTTGAGGAATATCTCATTTTCATTTGTGCGATCCGAAAGCTCTTCGCAGATTGTGAGGCACAGTTCTTTCTGGCTTTGACCCGATGCTTTGTCAGGATTTCATGACATGATCCAATTGAAATGTTACTGTCTTCTGTGATCTCTTGGACAGTCAGTCTTTGATTGGTATGCACAATTTCATTGTCATTCCCGACACGAGTGTTGTGCGTAGACATTGAAGGGCATTCTGAACGAGGGTTATCTTCCACTCCATCCGGCCATTTTTAAACTGAGTGAATCATTCATATTACCAAGTATGGCTAAAGCACTCATCACTATAGGCTTTCTGTATCATTTTGTGTTTCACACAAAATTTAATGCAGATGTGTTGATCCTCTAACTCTGCCATCATGAAATTCGAGAACTGTGCGACACAACGTTCTACTCAGGACAGCACTGAACAATAAATGACAGACATATTACAATTAAACTTCTGCCAGTTACACACTAAACATAGGCATGTTCACAGATGCCAGCCACATGGTGCAAAATTACAAATGTTCTGGAATTTTTTGAACAGACCTTGCACATGACACGCAAACAAATATACCATCAATTACAAGCACTACCCATCATTATTCACTAATTTCATCACTACTGGTATCCTTGGAGGATTCGAGATCAGAAATATATATATTTCTTCTTTTCCCACCATCCTCGCATCATCTTTATTGCCGTCCGGAGTATATTAAAGTACGTTTCAAATGATTTTATGATCGTTGGTGCTTTAACGCTTTTCCAGACAGCTGAAACCAAGTGGGCAACAATGTGGGGTGCAGCACGCTTAGTTTTATTTGTAGTCAGTTCACGGTTCAGTTCACAAAACCATTTTTCTTGATGTGAACATAATCTTTGAAACATTTATTTATACTAATGTCCTGGGGTTGTAACACAGAAGTCATTCTTCCAGGAATAATAACATGGTCACTGGCTAGGCTGTGGATCTTCTTCTTTATGTCATCAGTGAGATGACCACGAAATGTATCAAGACAAAGCATTGAGGGTAGTTTGGAAAGTCCACCTGGACAAACTTCTCATGTGTTTTGGAACCAATCGAGCATTTAATTTTCAGCCATCCATCCCGTCCCTTGATTATTAACAATGACATCATCAGGAAACAGTTTTGCATTTGTAATCTTGTTTTCTGCTCAGAGATTATGAAAGGGGGAAATTTGCGCCCGTCTGCTGTGATTGCTAGCATTATAGTTACGCACTGTTTCTCACACCCTGATGGTTTGATAGTAACTTATTTTGTCCCCATCTCATCAATCGTGTGATAAGGTACCATATTAAACCAAATAGACACCTCATATGACCCGTCATAAAATTCTTTTTTGTAGTGTGATGACATACCACAGCAGTTCTTTAAGTATTTTCTCAAACTCCTATGGTAGCTTCTGGTGTAATGTTGTACAGCATTGTAGAAATAAGCCCGGCCATTTCACAAAGCAGTCAACTCATCAACTGCTAGCTTTAAACTCCTACTTCAGTACATTAAAAGCTGCCACCACCTCTTTTGGCTTCGTTTCATATTGTGTCACTAGTCAGTGATACACTTAAAGTAGTAAAGGAGTTTTGCTATTTGGGGAGCAAAATAACTGATGATGGTCGAAGTAGAGAGAATATAAAATGTAGACTGGCAATGGCAAGGAAAGCTATTCTGAAGAAGAGAAATTTGTTAACATTGAGTATTGATTGTTAGTGTCACGAAGTAGTTTCTGAAAGTATTTGTATGGAATGTAGCCATGTATGGAAGTGAAACATGGACGATAAATAGTTTAGACAAGAAGAGAATACAAGCTTTCAAAATGTGGTGCTACAGAAGAATGCTGAAGATTAGATGGGTAGATCACATAACTAATGAGGAGGTACTGAATAGAATTGGGGAGAAGAGGAATTTGTGGCACAACTTGACTGGAAGAAGGGATCGGTTGGTAGAACATGTTATGAGGCATCAAGGGATCACCAATTTAGTACTGGAGAGCAGCGTGGAGGGTAAAAACCGTAGAGGAAGACCAAGAGATGACTACACTAAGCAGATTCAGAAGGATGTAGGTTGCAGTAGGTACTGGGAGATGAAGAAGCTTGCACAGGATAGAGTAGCATGGAGAGCTGCATCAAACCAGTCTCAGGACTGAAAACAACAGCAACAACAACAACAGTCGTGATTGCCCATTTTTACTCCTTTCACAGATGAATTAAGAAACTTCTACTTCAACATCAGGGCATTTCCCTTTTTGAGGGCCAGTGTATTTCTTTCTGTCAGCAGTAGTTGCAAATAATGCCAATTTCTGTTTCATCCATAAGAAACATTACCTGCTGCTATATTGAACTCTCTTCTTGCCCCACTGTTACCATATTTTTGAGCATGAAGAATTACTTTATGACCGAAAGCAGCATCATAGATTGTCATTCTCTGCTTGCCTTCCATTTTGTAACAACAAACACAATGCGCAGAAATAGGCCAACAATAATGTAATGAAGTTGAGAATACAAAAATGCAATGTGATGTAAGGATCAATACCTCAATTTCACCAACATTCCTGGTGAATGATGCATTCATGTTGTTGTACTCTAATGTAATGCACAACTGAATACCATGCACATCCCAATTTTGAATACTGCATATGGTAAAACAGTATACATTAGATTCAGAAAACTATGATATTAATGCTTAACTGCAACAAAATTCTGACACAGAACTCTTGTTGTAAAAATGAAACTGTATTTTTCAAAGATGATCAGTCAGTGAAGTCAACCATTTTATTTTCTTAAGAATTGGGTGGATGGCAGTGATTTTTCGAAGTGCCATGTTCAAGATCTCACGCAGAATTTCAATGTTGGTATCATCATTATTAGAATTATGTCCAATGTCTCACACTGAAATACAAAGCCTTCCTGACTTCCCTTTTATTATCTCCTATGGTGTTGCATCTTGGGGAAACTCTGTGAATTCACAAAGAACATTCTTAGCTAAAAGAAGGGAGGTCAGACTGATTTACCATATCGGTTTGGCTATTGTTCACGAGTCTCAAATTTCTAAGTCTCCCATCCTTGTAGACATATTCCATTACGATGTGTTTGGTTGACAATACTGACTTATTCGTAAGAAACAGCAACATTCATTCAGTGAACTCTAGAGAGAAAGAAATGTGCTTGGGTAACATCTGTTAAGCATTGTGAAGAGAGAGAGATGCACTACTCTGAAAATTTCATTTTCAATAGGTTTCGAACATAGCCAGAAAAAAGTTAGCAATAAACCCCAAGTATTCAATATGTGCACTCTGCCAAATGCCATATAGGTCACTGAGGGTAAAAATCATTACCTGGATGCAAGCTGACTATATTATTCCAATATTACATGTTTCAGACGTTGCCATAATTGGACATCGAAACATCATGTTGCACATATACATTATTACTACAACATGTAACTATTTTATCTATGTGCAACATGATGTTCCCCAATGTCTTGTGATGGCAATAGCCGAAGAAATTAATACTGGGATTATGACTGAAACTCATCAATGACACTATTTCAGAGCATAGTGATCACATAGGCTCAGTCACAGATAAATCAAATTGGCAGAGTTTGGTTCATTAGCATGACTCTAGGAAAATGCAATCAGGCTATAAACGCAGTTGCTTACCAAACTCTTGTGTGATCCATTGCAGATGTGCGATCCATTCTAGAATATTGCTGAAGTGTGTGGGACCAGCACCAAATAAGACTTACAACATACAGAATGTATAAAGAGAACGGCAGCATGTCACTGGTTCATTTGAGCCATGGAAGATGATGATGGAAAAATTAAACTGGCAGGTTCTTGGAGATAAACACAAATTACTACTTATAAAAGTTTCAAAAACCAGTATTAAGTGATGAGTCTGGTTATCCACTACAACCCCTATTTATTGCTCTCTTAGAGATCACTAAAACAAAATTATGATTGTTGCAGTGCACAGGGAGGACTTTAAGCTATCATTCGCCCCAGTCTCCATACATGGAAAGAACAGAAAGAGGCCATAACAAAGAAAGTACCCTGTTTCATGAATTTCACAGTGGTTCGCGCAATACGGATGCAAACATAGATCATGGACATTGCAGGGTCACTCATCACCAAGGTTTCTCAAACACATTATGGAATTGTTTACATCTGAGCAAGAACACTGTTTTTATTTTATGCCAAGAAGTGTGAAAGAGCAAATGGTAAAAACTATACACAAAAATTGTATTATTAAAGTGAAGACAGTTACGAAAGCGAAGTAAAATGGTTTATAACTGAAATGGGTCTATAACAGTGAATAGTACGGTGCTCCATATTAGTCATGACAGTTATGGAAGAATATTAAACACAAATTAGGAAGAGCTGCAACAAAAGCCATGTTGTTTGCAAACAGCAATATGATATGAGGTGACAATTAAATGGAAGAGCAAAGGCAAGTAGATGCGTGGAAAAAAGAGAAAGGAAAATTTGGGATGAGAGAAACAACAGATTGGGCTGAATATAAAAATTTTTGAAGTGATCAAAAGTTTCAGTTACTTAGAAAGTGTGATCACAAACGATGACAAAATTTCTGAGAAAATTGAGAAAATACAACAAACAAACAGTTTCTACCAGAGTGTAACAGATATTCTATGGAAAAGAGACATCCTAGGATATACAGCTGGTATGTGGACTACAACAAAGAAGTGACAGCGCAGAATGCAGTTCCAGAGGAATTGGAGTCAAGACAAGAAGGATACAATCAAAAATCAAGAGATCGGCAAAATGATCAGAATCTCAAAACCTCAGGACATGACAGAGCAACAAAGCTGATGTGGTATGGACACACATGAGAGTGGAAGAGGAGAGAGTGCCATAAAAAGTATTTTCTGAAATGCTAAGTGGAAAGAGATCACAAAGAATACCCAGGAGATGGGATGGTGTAATGAGCAGTCCATGAGAAGAGCGGTTGAAAACTAGAAGGCATGCTTAAAAAAGGAGTTAGGAAAAGATAGGCAACAGTGTAGGTCCTTGATTCACAACCTGACCCAAAAAGTGGAAACAGGCAATAATGGAAGAAGAGGAGGAGGAAGAGGAGGAGGAGGAGGAGGAGGAGGAGGAGGAGGAGGAGGAGGAGAAGGAGGGGGGAGGAAAAGGAGGAGGAGGGGGGAGGAAGAGGAGAAGGAGGAGGGGGGAGGAAGAGGAGAAGGAGGAGGGGGGAGGAAGAGGAGAAGGAGGAGAAGGAGGAGGGGGGAGGAAGAGGAGAAGGAGGAGGGGGGAGGAAGAAGAGGAGGAGGAGGAGGGGGGAGGAATAGGAGGGGGAGGAAGAGGAGAAGGAGGAGGGGGAGGAAGAGGAGACGGAGGAGGGGGAGGAAGAGGAGAAGGAGGAGGAAGAGGAGAAGGAGGAGGGGGAGGAAGTGGAGGAGGAGGAGGAGGAGGAGGAGGAGGAGGAGGAGGAGGGGGGGAAGAGGAGAAGGAGGAGGGGGGCGGAAGAGGAGGAGGGGAAAAAGATCTAGAAATGTATTCTCATAGTAAAACAGGGTTGTGTCTACAACCAATAACATGTGATATGTTTATAAGCATAACAGAGCTATTCCTTAAAGGAAAAAAGATTCGAGTGTCACACCAACAGTGAGGTCACTGGACATGGAGAAGCAACTCTGATTGTGAAAGGGTGGAAAAGGAAATCAGCAGAGGCCCTTTGCCTTAAGAAACTTAGGAAAATGATGGAAAAATTTAATCTGAAGGGCCAGATTTTGATTTGAAGTGATGTCCCCCTGAATAAGTTAATTGCACCTTAGGCTGATTTAACTGTCTCATAAAAGTAATTAGAACCATTAATAAAACCTATGCAGAAAGCTAGGAAAAAAGGAATGAGGTGGATAGTGATTTGAATGGATGAATGATTAACACCAGAAATTACTAGATGACGAAAACTGTAGTTACTGTACTGAACAAATCTCATATGTACTACCAGACAGTGAGTGTGTGTCCCCAACATTTAGCTATACTTGCAGCACTGCATCACCTCCCTGATATGCACAATGAAATTCTTCTTTAAAATCACAAACACACAGATTCTGATTATAGAGGTGTGATCAAAACTGTGTGCCCGCAGACTGTGCTATGTGCACATAAACAGGCCTTTTTGTCACAGCTATTGTGTGATCCGCACAATTCATCTACTCTGCATTGCATCTTCTGGATTATGTAAACACAATGCTCACTGATTTGCACCTCATATAAAAAGATTGCCTTTTAGATACACACAGTCCTGAGTGTCTTGCACACTGCGGAATGGCCTTGGTTTTTAGTTTCCATTAAAATAACGCTTCCTTACTGTATGTGCAGCCTCATTACTGCCAAGTTACTAAGAAGAAATGAAGTGGCAGCCCATTTGCATTAGGAGCTACATAGACTTCCAAAACTATTTGTTACCTGGATTTTGCACAATTTGTTTTTACCAATAAAGTACATTTTAGTGTTTATTTTCCATAATTTGCACCATGTAAATGGTACTAGTGTCTGAACAGGATAAAATTTATAAGGAACACTGAAATAAAAACTAGACAATTAGAAAAAAAGTTTGCAAAACATTTATTATTTCAAAAGAACTCACCATAAATGTTAATTCATTTATCCCACTGTGAGACAAGATGGACAATGCTTTCATGAAAAAATGTTTGCACTGGCCTACAGAAGCAGAACTACCCAGGTATACACCTCCTCCTCTGAAGCAAATCGATGGCCACAAATTTATTTCTTCATGGCTCCTAAAATAGGAAATCCCATGGGAAGAGATAGGAACTGTATTGAGGATGTGTACAGGCTCCCCAGCAAAACTTCTAGA